>NW_007246462.1:298722-412927 GCF_000164805.1 Carlito syrichta
CGGGCCGGCTTGGGGGTGCCACCTCCAGCTGGCCCGCAGCGCTGTCTCCGGGGGAGTGGTAGGTCCCCGGCGAAACCCTGTAGTTTCGATCTGATGTCACTCCCTGTGGTATGCGCACGCCGGCCGACAAGGCTCTGAGACTGCGGAACGCTCAGGCTGTGCGTACGAGGTGGGATTCTTCTTTCAGGCTGTGTTATTTACTTAAGGTAACTTTGGAAAACCTAACCTCTTAACATTTCTTAATTGTTTAACTTGCATTGAACTTTCAAAAGAGTGCAAGTAGACAATAAGGCGAACTCTTAAAAATTAAAGACCTGTGGGTTCAGCAAAAGCGACACTTTTCCTAAGAGTTTCCGCATGTCCTCCGACGCATTGTGCCGTTTTCTGTGCTTTCAATCTTGAATATTACATTAAAAAGCTAAAATTCGCAAAAATCAGTTAGGAATTGTGTGTTTTTCATCATAAAGTACTACCTACTCTTTCAAACAATTACAGGAATACAGAAATGTGGAAAGTGAAACATCTCCCCTTTTAAAAAATTACTTCAGTGTCCAGATACTTAAGCAAGTAGTGATCTTAAGTTTTATTTTTGTTTGAAATACTTATTCATAACATCTGGGAGCAAGTATAGTAGGCCCCTGAAGTTTTTGAACGGGATCTGTTTGCTGCCTGGCAAAAATTAGCAGTTAATGTTGAGTAATGAATAGATTATTTGGGGGGGTGTAGTATTCTTTCTTTAAGAAAAACTTAATTTGTGCTGTTTGACCTTACGTTGACGAAGAACAATCTAAGGTAAAACTTGGTCCAAAGATACAGAATAAAAGGAAGAATTTTGCTTTGATTTTTAAAGCAAGCTCCCATTATATGCCTATTCTGGAACTTCCTTTCCAAGGAGGAAAGGCTTTGTTTCCATATTCCACAGAATGTCACTTTGTTTCTGAAGTGTGATCTCTGGTACTTGATATGCAAGACAACACACTTTTGAAAGATTATTTCAAGTATGGCAAGAACGAATTTTTAATAGATTGCCATAGTGAGGAGATTTAGAAGGAGGAGGACTTTTTTCCCCAGAATTCTGGTCTTGAACTTTTATGGCATATTGAAAAGTATCACTAGCTAAATATTGCATTGTAGGGACGTTTGCATTCTTAAATATTTATGAGTAGGATACAATTTGAAAGTGTATTTTTTAAAATGCTGTCTTATGGGACCACCTCAGAATCTTATATAGAGCAAGACAAGCAAATAGGGAAAATGAAGTACTAGTCAATGAACTGTTTCCCTAAGTCACATTTAATTTTTTAAGGTGATTAAAGTGTTTAATAAGAACCAGGCTGTACTCATACTTTACACATGATGTTTTTGTTCTCCCCACAACTCTCAGTTAAAAAAAAAAAAAAAGACATTAATTCTGCAGCTTGCTTTTTAGTTTTTTAGCATAGTTTGTAGAACTCTTATCTAATAAGTCAGTGCTTTTGATTCTGTGTTCTTTGTAATGTTGAATAATTGTTCCATCCCATGAATATGCTGTACTTTAGGTCAATTAATGCCTTATTGATATTTAACTTGTTTCCAGGATTTAGTACTTGTAGCCTTATATTTTTGTATCTGTATACTTATATATTAGTACTGTATTCAAATTTTTAAAAATGGAATTGCTGGGTCAAAGGGAATGTGCAGTTTAAATTTTGATACATACCACTAAATCTTTCTCCAAAAAGACTGTACCAGGGAATAAATACAACAAATGTTGGTGAGCTACTGGAATCTTAATGAAAGACTTTAAATGAAATCTGAATAAATGAGATGAAGCAGTATGCTTTCTGGATGGAGATAGTCACTATAGTAGAATTCTTCAGTTTTCCCCAAGTTGTGTATAAATGTAATACAGTTTCAAATAGAATTCCAGTATGGTAGTGTAGAAAACTTGACATATTGGTTAAAAAGTTTACCTGAGAAATGAATGATAGCCATGCAATGTTTGAAAAAGGGATCTTATCACAAAACATAATTTATTATAAATCCACAGTAATTTAAAGCAGGAATAGACCATGGAACCAGAGTCTAGAAACATTATGCATTTATGGGCATTTAGTAATTATCATTGATATTTAATGTGTGTCAGACATTGTTTCTCATGCGTTATTTATTTAATTTTCACAATAATCCTGTGAAGTGAGCTCTACTATTATCTCCACTTTATGGATAAATTGAAACAGAGAGATAAAGTAACTTGCCTAAGTTCATTTAGCTAGCAAGAGGAAAACCATGAATATACGATTTAAAACAACATTATACGTTACTGGGAAAAGTATGGGTTATTCAGTACATAGTGCTAGGACTGCTGGTTATCTTTTTTTTTTTTTTTTTAAAGAAATTTTCATTTTCTGCCCCATAGGCAAAAAAATCTCAAATGAAATTTAAATGTTTGAAAAAGAACAAATAAATACTAGGAGGAAAATGTAGGATACTTTAAAAAAACTATATATACAGCTGGGTTGGAAAGAACTTCTCTGTGCATGATACTAAAGAAATAATAAAAATTTTTTTTATGTGTTGTATACATATGAATTCACAATTGGAATTTTGTTTACTGGTGTACCTGATATAAAATTATTCAAAAGTTGAAAACAGGAATTGGAGGGTAATTCTCTGTCTCACCAAGGGTTTAATTATATAAGAAAATGGTATGAATAATTATAAGGAACAATTTCATTGGTTGAATCTCAGTGGTTGAAAGAATTTGCAATGGCTGAAGGAATTTTGAAACTGTTTTCTTTGGAGGAAACAATAAAATTTAATTTAAGATTATGCTGTTATATATGCTTATCAGATTTTGCTTCATACTTGAATGTTTTTGTTATGTCTCAGAAACAGTAATTTTTTTCCCTTGCGGCTATATGAATTTATAATGTAGGTTAGTGTGAAAATGGTTTATGCCATTTTTGTTTATCATTACAACTGTTGATTTACACGATTCTCAAGAATTGATTTATTGTATCAAGTGAAGCACACAGTGGACTTTTCTTCATCCCTTAACATTTTTGAAAGGTAAGAACTGCAAAAAATAACTAAACTAGTGAACAAAACTAATTATAAAATCCATCATTATATATAGGGATTGTTTCCTGAGTGATTGTTATAATGTAGCTTTAGTAGTTACTGACCAATGCATATTTGCTTTACACTACTGTAAAAGTAGAATAAAAATTCACTGTGATTTATGAGAAATCACTTAATTTTGTCTGCCAATTTTTAATTTTCACTGTAATAATAATTTTTGTGTTAGTGAGTTTGGCATTTTAGATGCTCATGGATAAAGCTTTAATTTATATGGTTGGCTGATAATCCTAATTGCATTTTACATTTTGATATTTGTTATAGGACAGCTTCATAAGACAGCTATTTTCAAATTATGCGAGTGCTTTTTTGCCTAAGTTTTATACTGGTACAGATTACATTGTACTGTTAGGAAAGACCTTCCTTTACCTCACTTTTTTTTTTTTTTTTTTAATCCTGGTATCTTCATGTTAGGAGCTTGAAAACTTAGCTTTTACTTCATATTTAAGGAAGACTTTGCTGCCCATTGATTGCTGCAAGTGAGTGATAGGGGAGGTCAGCCATCCACACCAACAGATAATGAGGTTGAAAGTAATCTGTGCCTTTTAGGGCTATAATGCAGCATAAAGTACCGCTGCCTGTTAGATTTGAAGGAAAGAAATTGAAGTAGTTCCGCTCTTTTTTCCCCTTCTCCAATCCTGGAAATAGTGTCTGGCTCTGATTTTTTCTTGCTCTTTAATCTTTGTTTTTTTAATTTAGAGACCAAATGTAAACTTTGTACAGTTCTAAGAATAAAACTGAGCGTAAGAAAGATTGATCACCATGCCACTAACGAAAATGTCTTTTAAAATAATAGTTTTGGTGAGAAATTTGGAAATGTAATTGTCTTTCTTGACATCGGCCTAGTGTGATAAAAATTCTGTCTACGGAAAGACCAGGAGTTCAACTGTGAATTCCTACGCAGTGCCACCCATCTCTGCGGCTCATCACTGTTCATTTCAGGCCTGCTTGTGTACACATTCACATGCTCAGCATTGTAGTAGGTGAAGACAAGCTAGTGGAATGAGCAAAGTTATTCTTATTAGTATAGTTTTGATCATATGTCAAATAAAATTATGTCTCGAATGTTTCCTGAAATACTTGATGAAACTTGCTTTGCACCTCTGAATTTTGAAAGCCAGTCTTGAAAAACCTTATTAGTTTAACAACTTTTAATCTTGTAGAAAAAGATAGCTGTTAGGGTAGTTTAACACATTTTAATGATAATCCTATAAAATTGACGTGTTTCAGTGTTTCCTTTCTAAGCCAGTAGTAAAATTAGGCCTTTTGATGTCTCTGACCTGGAGTGCTTCTTAATTTATTTATTGCAGAGAAGAGTGGCTTCAGGTTGCTCCTTTATGGGTTAGCCAGGTGCTTTATTTCCATTCCTCTTAAACAGATAAATTCTTAATAATGAAAAGTATATAGGGAGTACATGGGTTGAGAATATTATTTTATATCCTAAAAAAAGGTGAAAGTAAATAGATTCTAAATGATCAGCTATACCATGGAGTGTTGCTTAAATCACGAGAACACCAATGCTATCAAACTTTGTACAGTAAAACACACCATTTGAAATGTATTTGGTTGGTGCATAAGTTTGTAGCATTTTTTGCTTGCCCATGGAATGCAAATGTCGCCTGATGGTTGGTCACAGTTCATCATATTTGCCAATTCTCGGGTTGGCTGGCATGGATCATCGTGGATTAAAGCGTTTAACCGATCTTCATCAAAACCTGATGGTCTTCCTGAATGTGGAGAATCACTTAGGTCAAAGTGACTCTCTTTGAAATGACAAAACCATTTTCTTGCCATGCTTTCCCCGTGGCATTCTCCCCAAAGACGGCAAAAATGTTTTGAGCGGCCTCCACTGCCTTTACTCCTTTGTTAAACTCAAATAGAAGAATATCTCAGAAGTGTTCGTTTTTTTCTACTTGACACTCCGTCTTCTTTACCCCACGAATAGTGCTTTCTTCAGATCTGCAAAATGTAAGGCATGTTCACAGCACAGCACTGTCACTCTGAATGACAAACAATAAACTCCAACACTGCAGTGTTGCCATGCCAAAAACAAATGTTACAAACTTATGCATCAGCCTAATTGAGCACTATATATGACAGTCAGGGATTTGTTATTAACACTGAGTCTCAGGTGACCCTTTGATATAGATCAAAATAAAAAGGTTTTATTAGTTTGTGTTGCAGTTACGTTTCAGTTACGTATCAGGAATGACCTAACTTTTATGCTGGCAGGATACTGGGAAGTGGGTTGACTATTGCATAACCTCAGTCATTCTAGTGCATCATGCCGAGAAAGGAGGTGAAAACAGAAGCTAATATTGTTTTTTGTGGATACTAATCAGGAACACAGATTAGCATATAGATGACTTTGTAAAGTTTTTTTGATTTGTTGAAATATTTTTTGGTTTTGCTTTTAAAAATTAATGTTCATTCCCAAACATTGAAAATATTTTCTTCTTGGTTATCTTAGGAATTTTCACTTTTTTGGATTGTCACTAGTATCTTTGGGGTTAATACAACAGTTTCTGATAACTGAATATTACAAGTTAAACTTAAATATTTGACTAGTTTACTTAATTCAGTGTGTAATTTTAAATTCAAGAGGATTCAGTAATGACCAGTTTCTTTTTTTAGCTCAACAAACATTGAGTGTATTTTGTTGTGGATTCCTGCCCTCAACTTACAGTTTTCAACTGCTGTATACTCTAATGATCATTTGTGAAGTGTGTACTCATTGTTTAAGAAACAAGGGATTTGTATCATTTACTCTCAAAAAATAAACATGAGCAACTTTATGGTCATCCTATTACAACACAGTATTCTTGTGTGCTTTCTTGATTGGGGGAGGTGGCAGTTATATCTAGAGCCTGGGCTTGCAGTTCTACAGTTTCTGCATTTTTCCTTGTTAATTTTTTTTCATTTGTATTGAATCTGGACACATCCATGTAAGTGTTTTCTGCATGTGTTTGGTATTAAATATCTCAATAGGAGAGACAGTGAAAATTAAAAATAATTGGAATTTATGTACGTACATCTTGAATATGCTGACATAGAAAAAACATTCTGCTGGCTGTTATTGTTACACTTACTGTCTAACAAGCTATGATATGTTACAGTTTGGATGCTTAAAACTGTATTTTACATTCAACAGGTGTGTGGTGCATACTTAATGTGTAACAGTCACTGTTTTAGGTGCTGGAGATAGAGCAGTAAATACATCTGTGTATTGATGAAGCATTTTAGTGGTGTGGGTAGACAGCAACAAATAAAATACTGTACACAATCATAAATTCTAGAATCCCTAACATGCTGTTTCGGAGTCATTACCTCCCTTCCCCAAGATTACATCTAGTCCTCTGTGGTTCATTTTCTAGCTTTTCTTTATAGTTTTACCACGTAGTTACGCGTTCTGTAAACACTAGTTTTGCTATCTCTGATTTTTACACAAACAGAATTTTCCAGCGTGGATTCTGTTGTCTGTGACTTCTTTTACTCAGCATTATGTTTGTTAGATGATCTATGTTGTGGGTAACTGTAGTTCATTAGTTTTCATTGTATTCATGTACTTTATAATATTTCATTGTTAGAGGACCTGCTGCTACACTGGCTTTGGGAAGAAATAGTTTCAGTTAGATTTCTGTGGCCTTTGGAGAAAAATATTGTATAAGTCTGTCTGAGGGGTAAGAATTAGATAAGTGTTACTAGGCAATCATTAGAGTAACAACTTTGACAAGGTAGAAAGCTATTTTTGGTGTTCATAAGATTTTTACTCTAAAAAGTCAAGTTGATCTTAATTTTGATAACATTTTATGACTAGTATCTTAAATCTATCACATTAAAGTATGTTTTGGTAGGTATCCATTTATCTGACCCTGATCAGACCACTGACAGCCACCATAAGGAGACCTATGTGATTTTGACAAAAATAACAAGAAATCTTCCTTTGAAAATACAGTTGTAGGAAATGTTTCTGGTAGTGTTAGGAAAAGGAACTAAGGAAGACTTATTTACTGATTTTTTTTTTTTTTTTACAGTGATGTGTTGAAGTACTTAATTAAACAAAAGTATACTAACCCATATTTTGGTGCTATATCACCTATAAAATCTGAAGACATGGCAAAGTAGATGTACATTTTAGTTACCACTGTAAGAAACATGTCAATAATAAACAATAGCCCCTCATATTGAGTGTTGATTCTAATACTAAGTGTTTTATGTGCATTGTCCCGTTTAATTGTCACAAATCTGGTAGGTACTACTATTATCTGTTTTACAGATGAGGGATCTGAGGTTGTATTTACTTGCTGTAGTTAATCACACATCTACTTGTATGCTTTATAATTCATATGTGCACACCCTTTACATTCATGTGTTCTAAATGAGCATCAGGGAGACAAGTATGGAATGGTGTTAGGCGAGTCTTCGAACAGACAAGCAACATGAATCATAAAAGCCAGAAAGAGGGGCACTGTGGCAGTCAGAGTACAAGCCAGTCTGAAGGAAGCAGCTGTTGCTCAGCTCTAGCTGACTGTTGTAGAGGAAGGCCAGCCAGATCTTCCAGTTTTTCAAAAGAGGTTGTAAATCCGGATTTTCATGTAAATAGCCCTGACTTAAATCTTGCTCATGAATTTCATTTTTAATCTTTTTATTATGAAATATATTGCCATGTATACAAAAAGATACATAAAGCAAACGTAACTTAATGAGTTTATATATAAAGTGAACACTCGCGTAAAACACCTGTCAGCAGGCCAGATCCTGCAGAGAGAGGTCAAGTAAAATAGACTGAAAAGATTTTCTTTGAGTATGTCTAAGTTTCTGTCAGTTAGTATGTGACTTTAGGCTCTGGAACCTGAATCCTGGATCTACTACTCATTAACTGTCTTATCATTTATAAAAAAATGCTATCAGTACCTGTCTCAGGGTGGTTGTGGGCTAAGCTGTTACATTAGCTGTGTCTTCTAAAAACAGTTTAAGTCCATTATAATATCAGAGAAGAGATATATAGGAATTATGATTTTGCATGTGTGTGTGTGCACATGTACATATATACATACATTTATAACTGGATAGAGGTTGGCCTGTTGTTTAGTAGTTTCAGCCCAGTAGCATGTTTTGTGGTTTCAGAGGAGGTTCTTGGGCTCTGAGGTACTTTTGAAAAAATTATTACAATGGCGTTAAATAAAAGATAGTATTTTAGACTGGTGGGTTAGGCAATAGAGATTAAAGAGTGTTCTGAATCCAGTGTACCTGGCTCCGTTTGGGTACTACCTAATATGCTGAATGACTGATTGGCAAGTTATGTTCAGTTTTTACCTGCTGAGCACCTCGGATCTTTCCACTTGTTTTATCTGTACTTTCTGTCATTTACATTCCCCCTCCCCCACATCACACACACACTAATCCTCCCTCTGGATTCCTGTAATAGCCTCCTAAGTAGTATCATACCCCCTCTTTCCCTTACAATCTGTTTTTCTAAAATAATCTTTTAAAATCCAAGTTTGATTAATTTCTTCCCTCCCCCTCAGTACACACATATATACACACCCATCCTAAAATTCCTAGGCTTCTTATTGCCTTCAGACTAAATCAAAATCCTTAACATAGTCAGTAGGCTGCCGGACTCGGTGGCTCAACCTGTAATCCCAGCACTTTGGGAGACCAAGGTGAGTGGATTGCCAGAGCCCACAGGTTCGAGACCAGCCTGGACAACTTGGTGAGACCTCATCTCTACAAATAAATCAAAAATTAGCCGGGCGTGGTAGCATGCGCCTGTAGTTCTGGCTATTGGAAGGGGAAGGCCAAGGCGGAAAGATCACGGGACCCCAGCAGGTCAACACTGGGGTGGTTGTGAGTGGGCCAGTGCACTCCAGCCTCCAGCCTGGGGGCCAGAGTGAGAATCTCAGTCTCTCCCTCTCCCCCCCCCACCGTGTCTCTCTCTCTCTATAGATAGATAGATAGATAGATAGATAGATAGATAGATAGATAGATAGATAGATAGATAGATATAGATGCAGATATAGATATGTGTGTGTGTGTATACATATATATGTATATTTATATACACACACACAGTAGGCTTCTAGTAGATTATTTGGCCCTTGCCTACCCCTCTGCCTCATTTTGTGCCATTTCTCCTCCTCGTTCTCTGTTCTCAAACTATACTTTTCTCTTTTTATTTCCCAGCAAGTGTACTTCCTGCCAGCTTTTTCTCCGAGTTCCTCATGGCACTATTTCTTTTTCCTTCATTGTACTTATTTAAGCCTATGATTATTTATTTAGTCATGGAATTTTTTGATTATCTGGTTCTTCCACTAGACTGTAGGCTCCATGAGAACAAGGGTCATACTAATTGTGTCTGGTTATTCACCAAGCTTATTTAACACAGCGTCTAGCAGATAATAATACTAGATGTGCATAATAATGCTCAGTGTTCTTTTCTGTCCCGGGGGCTCTTGGACCTGCTGTTTTCTCTACCTAGAAAACTTCCCTCTCATTCACTTAGTACTTTTCCCTCTTTCTTTCCTTCAAGGACTTTGCCCAGAAACTGGGTCAGAACTTTGTGCTTTAAGTTTCCTGTATCTCTTTATAGCTTTTATAACAACTTGTACTTAGTTCTCTGCTATTATTTGATAAATATATGGTACTTTTTCTAGGTAAGAGTTACCCTTTTTTATTGTTGTTAACTTACTGGTAATGTTAGGCTGTCTTAAATTCAGACTAGACATTCCCAGGAGGTACTAGTACATCCCCAGAACTAGTTACCTTTTTCTTAATTTTCTGAAAGGGAAAACAGTTGCTGGAGTAAGCCAGCTCTTGGAAATTTTGCGTAGTGTCCTGGCATTATTGTAGGAGCATTGTTGGTTGGGGTCTTTCCCAGATCAATAATTAATTTCTAATCTTCTCAAGTTAATCTTTTTTTAAGTAGAAAATTTCAAACTTCTACAAAAGTAGTTGAGAGGAGTATAATGAATCTCCATGTTACTGTCACCCAATGTAGTTATCCACCGAGGGCAAATCTTGTTTCATCTATACTTCCATTCATTGTGTTCTTCCTCCCCACCCCTTTTTTTGAGTCAGGGGTCTCAGGCTAGAGTGTAATGGCACTATCATGGCTCACTGCAGCCTCGACCTCCTGGGCTCAGGTGAACCTTCCACCTCAGCCTCCCGAGTAGCTTGGACTATAGGCACACACCACCATGCCTGGCTAGTTTTTTTACTTTTTTGTAGAGATAAGGTCTCACTATGTTGCCTAGACTGGTCTTGAACTCCTAGGCTCAAGTAGTCATTCGTCCTCAACCTCCCAAAGTGCTGGGATAATAGTCATGAGCCACTGTGCCTACTTCTTCTGTATCTTTTCATCTGTTAATATAGATTGAGCATCCCAAATCCGAATGCTTCAAAATTTGAAACTTTTTTGCACTGGCATGTTGCTTAAAGGAAATGCTTGTAACATTTCAGATTGTGGATTTTCATATTTTCAAATTTGAGTTGCTCAATCAATAGAATGTAAATATTAAAAAATCCAAAAAAATCTGAAATTCAAAACACTTCTGGTGCATTTCAGATAAGGGATTTTCAACCTGTATATGAGTAATTACCTCTAAAATATGTCTCTTTTAAAAAAACATATATTACTACATTGTAATCAGTTTACTCTAAATCAGATATTTAGTGTTTTCTAATTGTCTTAAATATCAACTTTCCTTGATAAGGACCTCTTGTGATTGACATTTTTCTTAAGTCTCTTAGGCATATAAAGTTTCCTTATCTCTCTGTCTCTTTTTCCCCCCTTTCCTTGCAGTTTTATGAGTTAAGGAACAGGATTGTTTTGTAGAATTTTTCACACTTTGGATGTTGGTGTTTGCTTCCCTGTGTTGGTTACAATGGTACTTGGCCCTTTGTATTTCCTATAAATTGGTTAATTGAAGCTAGAGCAGTTTGTTTTGTCTAATAGAAATACCATGTGAGCCACCTATGTAATGTAGCCACATCAAAAAATTTTTTTAGGTGAAATTAATTTTAATATTTTATTTGACATATACATCCAAAATATTGCCATTTTAATCCATACTAAGTCATTGAAATCTATACCAGCCAGGCTCGGTGGTTCAGCCTGTAATGTAATCCTGCACCTTGGGAGGCTGAGGTGAGCGGATTGCCTGAGCCCGCAGGTTCGAGACCCGCCTGGGCACCTTGGTGAGACCTCATCTCTACAATAAACCAAAAAATTAGCCGGGTGTGGTAGCGCGCGCCTGTAATTCCAGCTACATGGAAGGCTGATGCAGAAGGATCGCCGGAGCCCAGCAGGTTGAGGCTGCAGTGGCCAGGAGCAGCCACTGCATTCCAGTCTGGGCGACAGAGTGAGACTCCAACTGAAAAAAAAAAGAAAGAAAGAAATCTATACCATGTATACTTTACACATATAGCACATCACAATTTGGACTAGCCACATTTTAAGTGCTCAGTAGTCACATGTAGCTGATAGCTACAGTACTGAATAGTATAACTCTAGGGCCTTGATCACATTCAGTTTTGGGGTTTGTTGTGTTTTTTTTGAGTTGGGTGTCTCACTCTGTCACCCAGGCTGGAGTGCAGTGGCACGCTCACGGCCACCCCAGTGTCATCCTGCTGGGCTCAGGTCATCCTTCCTCCTCAACCTTCCAAGCAGCTGGAATTACAGGTGCACGCTACCATGCCCTGCTAATTTTTTTATTTTTCATTGTAGAGATGAGGTCTTGCCAAGTTGCCCAGGCTGTTCTTGATCTCGTGGGCTCAAGTAGTCCCCCCACCTTGGCCTCCCAAAATGCTGGAATTACAGGCTTGAGCCACCGTGCCTGGCCCACATTTAAATTTTATAAATATTTTATTTTTTGGTTTGTTTTTATAAGTGGTGTTAAGTTCCAAGGTTTTAGTTGTTTTTGGATGATGTCAGCAGCCATTGATGATTGATATTTAGATCTCTTAATTCACTAGGTATTGCAGAATGATGATATTCAGATTTATTTCTTTATTGATTAGTTGGATTGATTAGTTTTTTAGAGGAATACCTCTAAAATGAGAAGTTTTCCTTTTGGTTGTTTGGTTACCCACTGGTACTATTTGTATAGGAAAGGCAGAATAAGTATTTGATTCTTTCCCTGTATGTACCAGTTTTCAAAGTAATGATTTCTACCAGTGTTTTATCATTTTAAAAACTACCTATGAACATATGGATGGATGGAAGTGTATATATATATATTTTCTTTTTCCTTTTTTTTTTTTTGAGTTGAAGTCTCACTCTGTCACCCAGACTGGAGTGCAGTGGCCGCTCCCAGCCACTGCAGCCTCGACCCACTAGGCTCCAACGATCCTTCCGCCTCAGCCTTCTGAGTAGCCAGAATTACAGGCACGCACTACCATGTCCGGCTGATTTTTTTTTATTTATTGTAGAGATGAGTTCTCGCCAAGTTGCCTGGGCTGGTGTTAAACCTGCGGGCTCAGGCAGTCCACTTGCCTCTTCCTCCCAACGTGCTGGGATTACAGGCTGAGCCACTGAGCCTGGCCAGAAGTATATTTGATTTATCTTAATCCATTGCAGTCAAGTCACAATCCTTATTGTCAAGTTACTTTATTTTTGAAGTTTTTTTTTTCTTTCTTTTTTTTTTTTGAGTTGGCATCTCACTCCGTTGGCCAGGCTGGAGTGCGGTGCCACGCTCACGGCCACCCCAGCGTCGACCTGCTAGGCTCCAGTAATCCTTCTGCCTCAGCCTTCCAAGTAGTCAGAACTACAGACATGCATTACCACACCCGGATAATTTTTTTTTATTTGTTGTAGAGCTGAGGTCTCGCCAAGTTGGTCTCGAACCTGCGGGCTCAGGCAGTCTACTTGCCTCAGCCTCCCAAAATGCTGAGATTACAGGCTGAGCTGAGCCCAGCCTATTTTGAGTTTTTAATAATGTTATATGTTAAAGTCCTCCCTCCTTTATACCCTTTTGGTCACTACCTATACAAGGGTAACCCTATCCTGACTTGTAACAGTGCAGATTACTTTTGCCTGTTTTTTGTTTTGTTATTCAAAAGTGTTGTTTACCACTTTTCATGGATTATAAAATGTGTTCAATGTAGAATATATTTAAAAATTGTGATATACAGCTCTGAAATCAAGCTTTTTATGTGAAATATGCTTTTTATTTTTACAAAATTGTATCTTTCTGCCTTATTTTCATCTTTATAGCATTTTTCTTTAAAATGTTAGATTTACAGAAAAGTTAATACTTTCTTCCCTACCTTCTTCAGTATGGTTACATTATTCACCTGTAATATGGCTGTGTTCATTTGTTACTATTTATATTTTGTTTTGGGTTCCTCCTCTTTCCTTCAAATCTTTATTGGTTTTGATAATTCCTTCTCATCTATGAAGGAAGGATATCTTCATGAAACTATACTGTGTTTCTAAGAATTAGAGTTAGACAAAAAAGATACACTCAGAGAAATGTCACTTCCTTGGTATCCCATTCCCTTCCTCCTCCTTTCTATGTGGCAAACTTTGAGAAGACTTTTTTCTTCAGCCATTTGAAAGATGCTATATCTAAAATTAGTTTTATTTTTGATAACTGGAAAGCACTCTAGATTTCAGGTTTCCAGGAATATTTGTAATCGTCCCTTATGTTAATTTTTCAATGTTTAATGTATATATAATAACTTTTAAGCTGATATTCTTTCATTATGATTTTAGGACAGTAGCAAATCGTGCAGTTTGTCTGTGAACTTAAGTTTTTAGCTAATCTTCAGTTTTGGTCAAAAAATTCCAGATGCACTATGTCTTTCTTCCAACTCTTAAGATTCTCTAATCATATTCATCTCATCACTTGTCTGCTAAAGTGTTAGCCAAAGGGTAGATGCAATATTTGCAAATTTAACTGAAGTTGAATATAATAGGGTGTTGGGTGCTAAACTTTATTTCTTTTGAGATTTTTATCTTTATTTTGATTATTACATTAATTCTTATGTTTAGTGAATTTTTATTTATATTTGTGAAGTGTTTTGAATCCCTGGGTATCTTTAGGACCTTTCTTCATTTGATTTTTAGATTGATCTGTACTACCTCTTGGACATCTCTATTTTGAGAATTTAAGTGACAGCCCTTCAGATCAGTCCAAATGCATATACTTTCCCGATCCTTTTAACACATAACACTATTCTCTCTTTTTACTTCACTTGCGTAGCATGATCACAATTTGAAACTTCAGTGAAAGGCAGGTGTCATCTGTTTTATTCACTAAAACTTATGTGGTATTTAAAACCCAAACAGAAACACTTTGGAATGCAGAAGAAATCAGAAACAGTTTAGTATAGCAACTTTGCTCACAGAAGGAACTCAGAGAAGTCACTAGAATATTCCAGCTTTTTTTGCTACTTGGTTTTCCTATTAAGAGATCACATGTCATCAAGAAAGAGTGTGTTGTGCTTTAAGATATAGTACTGAATAATCTGTCTTAGGTATATACTTAATGATATTCAAGAGTCTAATAATTTTTAAAATTCATGAAAGTTTTAATTCTTTCATGAAGTTAGATAAATAAGGTATGTTGATCTGAAAATTTGAGAACTTTAGTTTTTTTATATATATTTTGGTGCATTCTCTGGACAAAAAATGATGTTTTGTATTAGTTCCATAGGTTTTCATATATCCTCACTGCACCTTCTCAAGTTCTTTTGGTCCTTTTTCTCCCTAAAATATTGGTAGTCCATGGGTCATCTTAGTTCTTTGGTAATTGAATCTTTTCTTTTGGCTTCAATAAGCTACCCTGTTGACTGTTCTTAGATCTCTATCTACTCAGGATCTCAGTCTTGATGGCAAACCTGTATTATCTAACTGCCTACTGCCCATATTTGTGCTTTAGCCCTTTGGACTCAGATGTCCCCTCTGAGGGGACATCATAAACCTAGCAAACCACTCAGATGTCCCCTCTCAGGGGACCTAAGGAGATTGCTGGTGATTATACAGTACAAACTTATGCTAGCACAAATTTTAAAAAACGGATGTTTCTTTGAAGTTTTCCATTCAAATTGCATGAAAACGTAAAGAGATAGAATATATGCTGAGATACAAGTTAAAAACATCAGCTGGAGTTATCTAGGAGAAGGTGTAAAGTGCTTTCACATTTCTTTGTAACAGAAGTTAGTGATAAAGAGCATTTGTATAAGAAAGGCAGCTGTGGGTATAACCTTTGTATCATACAACATAACTTGAAAAGATAGATAAGCAAGTCACTGTAACCTTAAAAGAGACATTCAATGTTGAAGGGAGATCAATACCACACATTAGAAAAATATATAACATTTTGATTTTTTTGTGATAAATAAGTTCCTCAGTGTCCAAAATTTCACTATAGGCCAAATATTATTGCAGTAAAATAATTGATTCCAATGCTATACTGTTTAATATGAAGTGATTTTACCCTGTTTCATAAAAAAGTGGGGTTGAGTTGCTGGTAGGTGATGTCTCCGAGTGCAAAGGGTTAATAGTTCCACAGGCCCCTTAAATTAAGCTAGTCCAAGAATGGACTTTGTAATCTTTTCCTACCCCTGCTTTTTTCACTCAGCTCCCCAATTTAGAAACCTAAGAGTCATCTTTGACTCCTCTCCTGCTTTTAACTTTCTAATTGGTGTTCCTTCCTCAAATTCATCTTCACCCACGTTACAGCCTTCAGAATAAATCTTATGTCATTCGGTCATTGGATTGTATAAAAATCTTTAGTGTCTTTCCATTGAATTTAAAGTCCTGGACGTTACACTACAAGGCCTGTTGGGATCTGGTACCTTTGCCACTTCTCTTTTTATCCTCTCCATATTCCACAAATTGTACAACTCGGTCGTGCCAAAACCAGCCTCAAGTGCAGCATCACACAGTTTTGCTGACACGCTATTTCTTCTCCTGAAACATCTGTTCCACCTTATTTCCTTGTTATCCTTCAAGCTTGAACTTAAATGCTTTCTCAGGTAAATCAGTGTCTGACATTCACAGCAGGCAGAGTCCTCCATGATACCTCTTATCATTTATCTAGTTTTCTTTTCTTTTTTTTTTTTGAGTAGGAGTCTCACTCTCGCCCAGGCTGGAGTGAGTGACACACTCACGGCCACCCCAGCATTGACCTGGGCTCCAGCGATCCTTCCACCTCAGCCTTCCAAGTAGCTGGAACTACAGGCGTGTGCTACCACGACTGGCTAGTTTTTTATTTATTGTAGAGACAAAGTCTCGCCAAGTTGCCCAGGCTGGTCTCAAACCTCAGCCTCAGGCAGTCCATTCGCCTTGGCTTACCAAAGTGCTGGGATTAGGCTGAGCCACAGAGCCTGGCCCATTTATCTGGTTTTCTAAGCTGCTTCTTTGAACCCCTAGGGAGGGGACAGTATCTATTTTGTGTCTCCACAACACTTAGCATTTCTGATAAATGTTTGTCAAATGAATAAATGACTAGATTGTTTTTTAAACTACCACCACGAGGATAGTAAAGTTTAACTGGCTATGTATTTAGGCAGTGTTAAAGAGTTCTTTCTTTTGTAGTATACCTGCTTTATATATTCTGTTTTGATTTTGATCTTCTGTCAATTATAAGTTCATCCTGTCTTGTCAATTTGTGTGCTCTCTAGTCTATCCCCGTTAGTTTTGTAATCAGTTCTAAAGGACGTGAAACTGCCTAGAATTGGGATCTGAAGCTTTGGCAGGAAGCCCTTGAGAGTTGGTGATCTGAGTGGTTTCTTTGCCAGCTGGAGCCTATAACAAAGAAACCAAAGAAACTCTTGGCAGATTCTGAAATGCAGCTCTTTGCTTCTTCATAAATTGTGATTCTAGTCAGTTGATTCTGACTTAGAAATGTGCGCAGAAGTCTGAATCCAGCAACCATGAATTGCATTCACTTTTGATACCTGCAGTGCTTTACTAATTATTGAATTTGTAGCCTGTTCATTGGAATTAGAGTCTAATAGAATTTTGGAGCTAGAAAGGTCTTTTTATCTGAGGTAGTTTCTTCCAATTCCCTAATTTTATAGGTGAGGATATCCAAAGTCACTTTTCTGGCTAATGACAGACTTGAATTGTGGCCCATTATTTCTGGTCTAGTTCATTTTCTGTTTAACACCATCTTTCAGAGTTACTAGAAAATGATAGTGCTAGAATCATGCTTAGAGGAATAATATATTTTTCCATTGGTCTCCTACAAGCCTAAATGCTTTGGGAATTAGACTGGTAATGTACCAGAAGGTCCTTGTGCAATTTATGCAGTTATTCATTTGTATTTTTTAATAAGAAAAATGACAAGCAAGTTTACAGTAAGGATAGTGAGTTGTGTTTTTTGTTTTTTTTTTTTTGAGTTGGAGTCTCACTCTGTTGCCCAAGAGTGCATTGGCCGCTCCTGGCCACCACTCCCTCATCCTGCTGGGCTCCGGCGATCCTTCTGCCTCAGCCTTCCAAGTAGCTGGAACTACAGGTGCGCACTACCACGCCCAGCTAATTTTTTGATTTATTGTAGAGATGAACTATCGCCTGCCCAGGCGGGTCTCGAACCCGCGGGCTCAGGCAGTCCACTCACCTCAGCCTCCCAAAGGCGCGGGATTACAGGCTGAGCCACCGAGCCCGGCTAGGATAGTGAGTTTTAAAAATCACTTATTTGGTAAGTAATGGATGGATGTGATTAAATAGTGCAGAAGTACTCACAGTGAAAAAGTATGACTCCCCCAACCTTGGGTTTTTTTTCTTCACCCCAGAGGTTTCTTGGGTTTTCTTCCAAAGAATCCCCATCCCCTTTTCTAAACCATCAACATTCTCAGTCATTAATGAGCATTTTTTCTTTATGAAGTGCTCATGAAATTAGTACTTAGTAAATGTACTGGCACTAAAAATGTTTTATGTCAGTTTTAGCTTTGACTTCTGAGTGATTTACTAGAAGCTCCTTAGGTTTTTTCCCCCAACAATTTATTATGATCACTTTCAAATATTTAACAAGATTGAAAAAAGTGACAGTGGATACCTGAATTCCAACCACTGAGATCCTATCATTATCATTTTGCTGCATTGCATTATCACATATCTGTGTGTGTGTTCATCTGTCCATCCCGCAGTTCATTCAGAACTCCTCATAAGGACCACCTGGTTATATGAACAACCATGGGATAGAATTTTACTGCTTTTGCCACTGAAGCAAATGACAATCTAGAAAGTGGATAGAGATGACATGGTTCATGGTTTAAACTTAGAAATACATTTTTCTGTTGTTTTTTTTTAAGATGGTGAGGAGTGGTAAGACGTAGTAACTTACTTATATTATGGATTAAATTGGTTTCGTGATGGTCAAGAGCCTAACTAACCACTCCTTTTGATGTTTCATTCTCTGTTACCTTCTTTTACATAGATCATCCTTCAGTTAAACAAAACTAATAAAATATGTTTGACTTTAACAAAGAAGTGAGTATCACCCTTTTTGGGAAGTTGTTTGAGATGTATACTTTTCTGATTCTGCCAAAAAAAAAAAACAAAAAACAACTATTGATTTTGATGTGAAATGCTGAGAATATTTGTACAAATTTCGCTTACTGTACTCCAGGAGAACTGTACATTAAGACCTTAATGTATAGATTTTTTTTTACTAACAATAAATACATTTTGTAATTAACAAGGCATAAAATAACCCTCTTAAACATTATTTGATTTTCCCAAAAGCTAAGTTAAAAGTAGATACAGGTGCTATTCAACTCACAATGGGGCTGCATCCCAGTAAACCCATCATAAGTTGAAAATATTATAAGTTGAAAATGTTTTTAATACATTTGACGACCTACTAAACATAAGAAGTTATTAGTCCAGCTTCCCTTAAACGTTCTTAGAATACTTATGTTAGCTTATAGTTGGGCAATATGATCTAACACAACAACCTACTTTATAATAAAGTTCTGAATATCTCAAGCAACTTACTAAATGCTGTACTGAAAAGGGAAAACAATGGTTTTATGAGTACCTTCATGAAATGGAAAAATGTTTATGTTAACCCATGGTAATTCAGGGACTGTCTGTATTTGAAATTTTAAGTAGGAATGGGATTTCGTTGAATATGGTTTAAAATACTTTGTTCTGATTGGAAATGGAGTTTGTTCTGATTGGAAATGGAGAAAGGAAAGCCAAAAGATAAAGCACCTGATGAAAAAATGTCACCCACAATTCTTTCACTTTGAAGGTGATCAGTGTTAATGTTTTGTTATCCTTTCAGCCTTTTTTTCCTATTCATGTTTAAACAAAATCAGGATGACAGTATACAAGCAGTTTCATAACCTGCTTTTCAAACCCTGTGTAACACTAAATGAGTTTCCTTATTTGATTGATATTAATATTCTTTTACAAAATGGAAAACTATGTGTTCACTAAGACCATGATAAACTATTTGGTACCAAAGAGTATGTTATTAAGGAGAGTAAGTGTGTGTTATCAGATCACCTGCTGTTTGGACTGATAGGAAAGGGATTAAAAAGGCAGTAAAGCAATGTTACTAATCAATGAAGTGAATCAAGAAAAGATGAGCTCAGAGCTATCCAAGCAGTTCTCATTTGTAATGTCAGCTGAGATTGGACAAAGTGGCAATTGTTGCAGACATTTTTTATCATGTATATTTTAGCGGGACTGTTGATACTTAGCAGATTTACTCATACCACCATTGCTCCGCGATGGAAGAGCTTTTTTAAAAAAATGCATTAAATCCCAGTCAATTTTTGTTTAAATAAAACAAAAAACAGCTTTGTTTCCAACAGAGGTCTCATTAAAAGGAGGTTTTGCTGCACTTGATTGGAAGATTGAAACAAAACAGTGGTGAGGTTGGCAGTTCTTATCTATGGGCGTGAACTGAGTGATCTTTTCTCTTACCTCTCCCATTCATCTGGCAGGAAAGTTAATCTAATTGCTTTGAATTTAGGGAAGCAGGCTTTCTTTATAAGGATTTATTTTCTAAAATGGCATTAATCTTCAATTAAAGTTGCTGTGGGAAAGGAGAGAGATGGGCCCGTGGCACCTTGATAGGCATATTCTTATGCTGCTAATGACAGCAGTGTAACAGAAAACGGATATCACTTGGGAAAATAGGCATTTATAAACAATGGGTGGACAAGTCGTGTTCAGAGAATGTCATGCTCAGCATTCTCCCATTTTGCTATGCCTTTTTATAACATGGAAATACCTTTTTAAAAAATTGATTTGTAAAGCATTTTAGGAACCCCAAATACATAAAATGATAACATTAAGAGACATTGAATTACTTTTAAGCCTCCAAGAGCAATTAACCCCATTTAAAAGAAATTTATTTTGAATTATTTAGTGTCATCCCTTAGTTAATCATTTTCCTCTCTAGTAAGAGGTTCGTGACAGGAGATGAAACTGTACTACACTATGGTTTAAGTAGGACCTATATGGGCTTGCATCGCTTTAAGGTGATTCTTGGAAGGTTGGGGGTTGTCAGTCACTTGTTTTTCTTATTTGTTTCTTGCGTGTGTACACATGTGTATAATACATGTACTAGAAAAGCTGTTTTTTTCTTTTGGTTATAAACAAAGCTTGAGCAGATACTTCGATAGTAAAACTGAAATTAGGTAGAGCAGTCATGTTTAATTGTGACACTAAAGCAACCATTGGCCAGCATCAGTGGTTTTATCTGTTTTCTGGTACCATATGTATTTATAACTACTGTGTTCAGAAGTATTTAGCTTTTCCTTTGCAAAATGTAAGGAGTGCTTTTAAATGTTTATGGCCATTAGACATTTTAAAATAATAATATTACAACTTTTTTCTTTTCTATCTGGTGATAAGTATAAAGTTGCAGAATTCACTCGAATACCAGTTTTAGCTGGTGTTAAGTGAATATAGAGCAGCCTCTGTTCGAATTAAGTTAAAAACAAAGGAAATTACTGTGTGTAGTTTCCTGTCTCTTAAAAGCAAACAAAAAACTTTCCATAATTATTACGCTCCTTTCAGAGTATCTCTAATATTAATAGTAGGAATTTTGGTATTTCAGTGTGCCAAGTTGTTTGCTGGATGTGCTTGTTCACTTATTAAGGACATTTTCTTAAAAGGTAAATGATTTGTTTTTCTTTCCCTTTATCAGAACACAGCAATGGAGGAAACAGCTATATGGGAACAACACACAGTGACGCTTCACAGGGTGAGTTTCTGTTGCAGTAAATAATCTGTGTATAACTCAGGATACTGCCCGCTTTTGAAAACAATAGCAGGAAGCCAGGAGAAAGGGGAAAACATTTTCTATATTCTTTTGTTTAAAATTAGAGTTAACAATAAAATTTTTATTAAGGTCAAAAGTGAGCATGATTACTTTTTCATTTATCCTTTTGTTGTTACTTGTATATTTGCTGTTTTTATTCCTGACTTAAGAAAGTTAATAGTGTGTTTTTTGAAATTTTGAGTGGTCAAAGACTCTTCACATTAGTGTAAATTACAAACTCAGTGTATATGCATATATTGTAGACTTGAGGCTTAAAATTGAAACAGGTTGTGTGCATAGTAAAATCTTGAAAGATACTTGTTGATATGAAACATGTAGACCCGAGCTGTTGCTTAAACAATTGCAGATGAATCAGTAGAGATTAGTAGTAGTAAGCTTGGTAAAAGTCAGAAGTTTATCAGAAGTGAGACTGCTGTGAAATTGAATTCTAATTCTACCCTTCTATTGATTCATTAATGGGCAAGTGATTCAGTCTCCTTCTAAAACCTTGGTTCTCATATGTTTAAAATGGGAGTAATGGCACCAGTTCATGTTTTAGCAATTCTTAAAGTTAAGTGCTTCCCCAAACTCTCTTTCCTCCCTTTGAAGAGAGCTGATTCTACTTATAACTCTCCATCTTGTAGCATGTATAGAAAGAGAGAATATTTAAATTTAGGCCATATACTTTATACTTACTGTTTCTATTAGCTGTATCCAGGAAGATGGAGAGGGGAAAAATCATGTGCCTGGACCCTGTCCCTTATTATCTCATGAATGTTTGAATCTGCACACAATAAGTAAATGAGTAAATTAATTATTTTTTTTTTTGAGTTGGAGTCTCACTCTGTCACCCAGACTGGAGTGCAGTGGCCGCTCCCGGCCACCGCAGCCTCGACCTGCTGGGCTCTGGCGATCCTTCCGCCTCAGCCTTCCAAGTAGCCGAAATTACAGGCATGTGCTACCACGCCCAGCTGATTTTTTGATTTATTGTAGAGATAAGGTTTCGCTGCCCAGGCGGGTCTCAAACCCGTGGGCTCAGGCAATCCACTCACCTCAGCCTCCCAAAGGCGCGGGTTTACAGGATGAGCCACCGAGCCCGGCTAAATTAATTATTTAAGAACAATGGTTTTCAGATAAGACTCAGTCAACTTTTTAATGTCTGACTAAATGATGAAGGAAATCATTAAATAATACTAACCTTAACTTTTATAAAACTAAAATATGGCCTCCTTTTGTTTGAATTGTGCTGATATGTAGCACATTTTTCATGTAAAATAACTTCATACCTTATGACTGTTTGCTCCATGATTTGACTATTATTTTATCACATTACATTTATTTTTCTTAGTATCTTTGTTGTTTATATTGATACAGTTTACATACAGTAAGGTTGATCCTTAGTATACAGTTCTGAGTTTTGACAAGTACATATAGTCGTGTAATCATCACCACAATTAAAAATAGAACAATTCCATCTCCTTAAAACTTTCACTGTGCTCATTTGTAGTCTTCTCCATCCCTTTACCTCTAACACTTAACAACCAGTAATAACATTTTCTGTTTTTATCTTTTACCTTTTCCAAAATGTCCTCGTACAATATGTAGCCTTTTGAGGCTGTCTTCTTACACTTAACTGAATGCATTTGAGGTTTCTCCATAATGTTATTGTATCAGTGGTTATTAATAGTTCCTTCTTATTGCTGAGTAGCATGTCAGATGAATTGGGTGCATTCAAGGTAGTATGGTCATAGGCAGCAGAGTAGCATTTTGTTGTACGATTTGTGTACTGGTTCTCCAGTTGTGATACATTTGAGGTTTACAGTTTTTGGTGAGTATGAAAAATCTTTAGTCTATAGGTTTTCATATAAACATAATTTTTTATTTCTTTTGGTTAAATACTTAGGATTGGAATTGCTGTGGGCAGTATGGTGTTTAATTTTATAAGAAACTGCCAAATTCTCTTTACCGTCTTACATTCCCACCAGCAGTATATAAGAACTCCAGCTGCTCTGTATCCCCATCAACCCGTTACAGGTTGGGCACTTCCAATCTGAAATGCTCCAATTTTAAAACTTTTGAGTGCTGACATGACGATCAAAGGAAATGCTCATTTGGAGCATTTTTTATTTTTGGATTAGGGATTCTCAACCAGTAAGTAAAGGCAAATGTTCCTAAGTCTGAAATCTGAAACACTTCTGGTCCCAAGCTTTTGGGGTAAGGGACACTCAACCTGTATTGTCAGATTAAAAACAAATTTTTTTTTTAGCTATTCTAATAGGTGTCTAGTGGTATTTCATTATAGTTTTAGTTTATATTAATGATGTTGAGCATCTCTTGATGTGCTTATTTGTCATCCACATATCTTCTTTAGTAAAATGTATTCAAATTTTTTTGCCAATTTTTAGGGTTGTTTGTTTTCTTACTATTGAGATTATTAAAAATTGTGGCAAAACAGAACATAGACTTCTCCATATATTTGAGTTTTTTCCCATTTTTAATCAGATTGCTTGTTCTTTTAAGTGTTGAACTGCAGGAACTCTTTATATAATCTAGATATTAACCTCTTATCAAATATTTGTTTTGTAATTTTTTTTTCCATTCCATGCATTATCTTTGCATTCTGTTGATTGTTATTTTGGCTTAGAGTGTTTTTTTAAAATACTCAGGATGTAGATACTTTATCAGGTATTGTTTTGTAAATATTTTTTTCCCAGTCTGTGGTTTGCCTTTTTCTTCTCTTAACAGTGCATTTTGTGGAGCATAAAGTCTTAAATTTTTATAAAATCCAATCTGTTAAGTTTTGCTTTTATTGGTCATGCTTTTGCATCAGAAATCTTGGCCATACCCAAGGTCACAAAGAATTTTTTCTTCTTGACGTTTTATTTAAGTTAAATTTTGTGCTGTGAGATATGGGCATATTTTTTTTTTTTTCCATATGAATGTCTAATATTTTGAAGAAACATTTTTGGGAAAAACTTTTCTCCATTTAATTTTTTTTCTTCTATTGTTAAAAATTAGTCTACATTTTTGTAGACTGGTTCTGTTTCTGAACTCCTGATCTGTTCTGTTGATCTGTGTGTCTACCCTTCTACCAGTTAACTTCTGCCTTGATTACTGTAGACTTATATTAAGTGAAGAAATCAGATAGTGCAAATCCTCTAAATTTGTTAATTTTTAAAAATGTGTTTTGGCTATTGTAGCTCCTTTGCCTTTCTATATAAATTTTAGAATGTCAGTTTTTACCCTCCCACCCCACCCCCCCAAAAATCTGCTAGGATTATATTAGGATTGCACTTGAATCTATAGATTAATTTGGGGAGAATTAACATGTTAACAATATTGAATGTTCCAAACTATGAACATGGCGCTATTTCCCCACTGTTTTATTTTTATCATCAGTGTTTTGTAGTTTTAAGCATACAGATTATGCACACATTTTGCTAGGCTTATAGTTACATATATCTCGGGTTTTTATGATGCTATTGTAAATAATTTTTTTAATTTTATTTTTTGATTATTCATTGTTAGTATGTAGTGATATGGTGTTTTGTTTTTTTTTTATAGTGACCTCTAATCTTAAACTACTAGTTGTAGGAACTTTTTTGTAGATTCCTTGGAATTTTTCTGTGTGGACAGTCATGCCATATGTGAATAGAGGTAATATCATTCTTTCCTTTCCAAACATTATGTGGTTTATTTCTTTTTCTTTATTGTGCTAGCTAGGACTTTTAATATGTTGACTAGGAATAGTTAACAAACATACTTGCCTTACTGCTAATACTGGGTGAAAGCTCTCTGTCTTTCACCATTAAGTATGATGTTTTTGTTGATACCCTTTACCAGGTTAAGAAAGTTCCCTTGAATTTCTGTTTTATCACTTATTAGGCTGAGGAGGTTCCCTTTTATCTTAATTTACTGAGAGTCATTGTTTTTATCATGAATTAATGGTGAATTTTGTTGGTGCTTTTTTTTTTTTGCAGGTATTGACTGAGATTATCATATGGGCTTTCTTCTTAATCGTGTTGATAGGGTGAATTTCTTGCTTTTTCATTGTTGAACAGCCTTGCACTGTAAGATAAATTCTACTTGATTGTGATGTATTACTCATTTTATATATTCCTAGGTTGATTTGCTAATGCTTTATGAAGGTACTTGTTTCAGTGTTTGTGAGGGATACTGGTCAGTACCTTTTTCTTATTTTTTTAAATCTGGTTGTGGTATCAATGGAAAGCTACTAACCTTAGAGCCAAGGAGTTGGGGATCCTTCCCCTTATGGTTTCTGGTACAGTTCATATAAAATTGATTTTTTTCCGGTACAGTTCATATAAAATTAATTTGATTCTCCAGTGTAGCCATCTGGTTCTGGAGTTTTATTTTAACTACAAATTCAATTTCTTCAATTTTATATAAGTTATATATTTCTTCTTTGTTAGGTTTTTTTCCTTTGATAGCTTTGCTAGTTTGTATCTTTCAAATTATGTGTGTCTATCATCATCATCTAAGTTGTTAAATTTATAGGCATAAAATTGTTTATGATATTCCCTTATTTCAATTGTGGATGGTCTGTATTGATGTCCTTTTTTTCCTTCTTGACATGGATAATTTGTTTCTTCTCTTATTTCTTGGTCAGTCTGGTTAGAGATTTGAGAATTTTTTTGATCTTTTTAAAATACCTGCTTCTGTTTCTACTGATATTCTTTTTTATTTTCTATTTCATTGATTTCTTGTCTTTTTTAATATTTCGGTTCTTCTGTTTACATTGAGTATAAATTGTTCTTCTTTTAATAGTCTTTTTATTAGCTAGATCATTCATTGGAGACTATAAGTATAATTTGCCATTACTACATTACATTTGCTCTTTGTAATTTTTTTGGCTTTCAATAAGAAAAATAAAATAACACACTTTAAAATTATTAATTATGTTTCCTATTTGTATGATTTTGCATGGTTTTGTTAGGAATTCAGAGGAAGGGAAATACTATTTTTACCACAGATTTGTATCTCATTAGCTTAAGGAAAGTGGGGAAAGGTCCTGATTGTTGGGGAAACTGAATCTGATGTTCTGAATGTGTTCAAAGTACCATACCAATTCATCACGGTACCTAATATTTAGGCAAGTGTGAGAATGCCTGTTTAAATTATTAGTATAGGTCCCATTCTGTATCTGGCTTCTTCTTTGCTTTGGTTTTGTTTTTTGCTTATTTGTTTTTGTTTTTGCCATGAGAGGGCAGCCCAGAAAAATCACCATAAGATACACAGAGATAAGAAGGTTGTATAACTCATAGTTCTTTGGTTGGTTAAATATGTTCAGTGTTGTACTGGGAACACGGAACTGTGTTGCCTCTGAGCCCCATCAAAAAAAGACTATGACAGAATCAATGTCCTCAACAACCTTCCCTCCAGGAATTTTTTTTTAAGGTTTTAAAAAATAATCTAGTCAGTGCAAGCAGTAATGAAAGGTCTGCCTTCAAAGAAAAGCCCAGGACCTGATGGTTTTGCTGAATTATTCCAAACACTTAAAGAAGAACTAATACTTTTCCTACTCAAATTATCCCAGAAAATCTAAGAGGAGAGAATTCTTTCAAACTCATTCTGGGAGACCAGTGTCATCCTGATAACGAAAACCAGATGAAAGACCCAACAAAATAAGAAAACTGCATGTTAATATCTCTAATGAATATAGATACAAAATCTTCAAACTGAATTCAGCAACACATTTAAAACATAGTTCATTATGATCAGGTGGGATGCATCCCCGGAATGCAAGGATGGTTCAACAAAAGGACAAAAATCATATGACTTTTCAATAGATGGTAAGAAAGCATTAGATAAAATTCAACATCCATTTGTGATTAAACAAAAACTTCCAACAATCTGGGTATAGAAGGAACATACCTTAACAAAGCCTTTCCTCTAAGATCCTAGAATAAGACAAGGATGTCCACTTTTACCATGTTTATTCAATACAGTACTGGAAGACCTAGCCAGAGCACTTGGGCAAGAGGAAAAAATAGAGGACAGCCAAACTGGAAAGGAAGAAGTCAGATTTACTTGTTTGCAGACAGTATTATCTTATACAGAAAAACCTAAGCACTCCACCAAAAAAAACTATTAGAACTGATTTTAAAAATTCAGTAAAAATGCAGGATACAAAATCAACATGCAGAAATCAGCATTTATTTCTGTATGTCAAGAATGAACAATCTGAAAAAGAGATCAAGAAAATTAAATATCGTTTATAATAGCCACAAATAAGATACCTAGGGATAAACTTTACCAAAGAAGTGAGAGATCTCTACAATGTAGACTATAAAACATTGATGAAGGAAGTTGAAGAAGACTCAGTAAAAGGAAAGATAATCCATGATTATGACTTGGAAGAATCAGTATTGTTAAAATGTCCATACTATCCAAAGCAATCTATAGCTTCAGTGCAATCCCCATGAAAATACCAATGACTACTTCACAGAAATAGGAAAAATCATCCTAAAACTTATATGGGACCACAAAAGACTCAGAATAGCCAAAGCTCTTCTGAGCAAAAAGAACAAAGTGGAAGGCATCACATTACCTGACTTTAAATTCTACTACAAAGCTATTGTAACCAAAACAGTGCAGAACTGAAATAAAAACAAATACATAGACCAATGGAATAGACTAGAGAACTCAGAAATAAATCCATGGATTTACAGTCAACTCATTTTCAACAAAGGTGCCACGGACATTGGGGAAAGAGCAATCTCTTAAATAAGTGGTGCTGGGAAGAAAACAGTGGAAAACCCTCCAGGACATTGGTCTGGGCAAAGATTTCTTGGGTAATACCTCAAAAGCACAAGGAAGCAAAGCAAAAAATGCCATATAAGCCCAAAAGCTTCTGCAGCAAAGGAAACAATCAATACAGTGAAGGAACAACCCACAGAATGAGGAAATTATTTGCAAACTACCCATCTGACAAGGGATAACAACCAGAATATATAAGGAGCTCAAGCAACTTGGTAAGAAAAGAAATTCTATTTAAAAATTGGCAAAAGATCTAAATAGACATTTCTCAGAAGAAGACATACATAATGGCCAACAGGTATATTAAAAAATGTTCCACATCACTAATCATCAGAGACATAAGAATAAAACCACAATAAAATATTGTACTTCAGTCACGACATCTTTTTTATCAAAAAGACCAGCAATAATGGAAGCTGGCAGAGATGTGTAGAAAGGGAAACTCTTGTACACTATTGCTTGGAATGCAAATTAGTACAACCATTATGAAGTACATCGTGGAGGTTCCTCAGAAAACTAAAGGTAGAACTACTATATTGATCCAGTATTTCCTCTGTTGGGTATATATCCAAAAAATAATAATAATATACCAAGGAAATATCTGCACTCCCATGTTTATTGCAGCATAGTGTCTCATAATAGCCTAGTTAGGGAATTAACATAAGTGTCCATCAGTAGATGAATGGATAAAGAAAATGTGGTATATATATATATGCAATGGACAACTATTCAACCATAAAAAAAAAAAATAAGTCTTGTCTTTTGCAACAACATGAATGTAGCTGGCAGACTTTGTGCTAAGTAAAACAAACCAGGCATGGAAACACAAATACCACATGCTGTCACTCATATATGGAAGCTTAAAAAATAACTTATGTGGATAGAGAGTAGAATGATGCTCACCAGAAGCTGGGAAAAATAGTGGGGGAGGGAACGATAAGGAGGAGGTGATTAATGGGTACAAGAATGCAGTTAGATGGACTAAGGTTTGCTGTTCAGTAGTAGTACAGTAGAGTGCAGTTAATCTATTGTATTTTTCAAAACAACTAAAAGAGTAGAATTGGAATATTCCTAACACAAAAAGAAATGCTTGAGGTGGTAGGTATCCAGATTACCCTGATTTGATCATTACACATTATATACTTATGTCAATATATGACATGTACCCTATAAATATCTACAACTGTTATATATCAATAACAACCAAGAACATTTTTTTAAAAAGTCTTTTGACAAAGAAAAAAGCAGTCTTGTCAGTGCAGGCTAAGAGACTTTTGCCAAACCCTAATTTAGTTGACTTCATTCTCTGAGGCCACAGAACAGTACTTTGAAATATCTCAGGCCTATGGTGTTTTAAACTGATCCAGAATAAAATTTAGACTGTCTAGAGCAGGGTCTTTTTTATAAAGAGCCAGATACTACATATTTTAGACATTGCAGACCATAAATCTCTGTCACAACTACTCAACTCTGCAGCTGTATTACAAAAACAGCCATAGACAGAGAATGAGACTGTGTTCCAATAAAACTTCACTTACAAAGATGGACTGGGCTTGGTGGCTCAGTCTGTAATCCCAGCACTTTGGGAGCCCAAGGCGAGTGGATTGCCTGAGTTCACAGGTTCAAGACCAGTCCAAGCAACTTGGTAAGACCTCATCTCTACAATAAATTGAAAAAAAAAAAAATTAGCCGGGAGTGGTAGTGCACACCTGTAGTTCTAGATACTTGGAAGGCTGAGGTGGAAGGATCACCAGAG
The DNA here is from genome assembly GCF_000164805.1 of Carlito syrichta. Lineage (NCBI taxonomy): Eukaryota > Metazoa > Chordata > Mammalia > Primates > Tarsiidae > Carlito > Carlito syrichta. The sequence goes on from NW_007246462.1 coordinate 328,612, forward strand.
CCCAGTAGGTTGATGCTGAGGTGGCTCTGAGTGTGCCACTGCGCCCCAGCCTGAGCAACAGAGTAAGACTCCAACTCAAAAAAAAAAAAAAACCAAAAAAACTTGACTTACAAAAAATGAATAGCTAGCCAGATTTGGCCTCTAGACCATAGTTTGCTGACCATAGATCTAGAGCAGTGACTCTCCAGGACTTACTGTACAGAAGTGTCAGTTGCATCATCTCCACCCATCGGAGATTCAGATTCAGTTGTTCTGGTATGGGACCCTTAATATGTGTTTTAAGTATGCTCCATTTTGAAATGGAGGGTCATGGCCTGTGGCATCACGCTTTTAAGGAACGCTAACAGAGGAGTGAGAAAGTTTGTTCTCTCAGAGCTGAGCCACGTGGACTTTTTGGCAATAACTTGGAGTATAGATACTCTGTATTGTCCAATAAAGACATCCATTTTTTTTGAGATCTGACAACCCATTTTTTGAAAGGTAGAGGCAACTTTTAAACAAATAGAATTAGAATTAGAACTTAACATGTTCTGCTATCTACTGTCAAGAATAATATATGATATGCCTCATTCTCATATTTGTATTCTCAAAGAAAACCTTCTTCATCTTAAAATTCTAGAAACCATTGAAATCCTATTCATTTCTTAAAGACTAAGTAATTTTTTTGGTGTTTTACTGTATACCAAGAACTTTTGAACTGTTGTAGACTCTGAAACTGTAACAGAGAACAAAACAGGCTGAATTTTTTGTCTTGTGGATTCCAATCTCTCTGCTGGTCCTCAGTGACAGATGGATATATACCTCAGATAGTTGTTTATCCTTGTCACTTGTACCTGTGAAAAGCAAGGACCGTTTTATGAATGAGATGACATTGAACCTGTGTTTTGAAAAATGACCTGAAGTTTGCAAGATTGATGAGGTGCTAAAGGAACCCTAAGGCAAAGGAGAGGTACAAAAGTATGGGGGTTGATAATGATGGCACACAGGTGCTAGGAAGCTAGTTGGAATTGTATTCAGGTACATTCATGGAGATACTGCATGCTAAGGACTTTGGACCTATGGATAGAGTTGCAGTTCTGCCAACATGATGAAGGATTAATTGTAATGCAATGCAGGGGAGAAATGTGTTGAAAAGGCCAATTAATGTACCGGTGAAGATGAAGGAAACTGAAAGTGTAGAAGACTTGAACCCTTTGAAATTTTTGATGACCTCCTCTGATACTCACAAAGCATTCAGCTTCCCAAACAGGTCTACAGTTCACTGCACATTAGAATGCCCTGGGGGCTATTTTTTGAAAAATGTCTGCCGACACCTCCTTTCCATTTTTATTTAATTGGTATGGGTTGAGGATCAGGTTATCATCAAGTATTTTGAAATTGTTACCAAGGCATTCTCATATGCAGTCAGGGTAAGAAATCACTGACTTTATGTTAGTCATTAATCCTAGCAGGATTACATTCCCTAGTATGTACTCAAACTGCTAGGATACTTGGTCTGGTGAGGATTTTAGGTCCTGTCTCGCTGGGGCCTAAATGATACTTACATGCTCACAAATAATTTTTTCTTTTTTTTTTTGAGTTGGAGTCTCACTCTGTCACCCAGGCTAGAGTGCAGTGGCATGCTCACTTCCACCCCAGCCTCGACCTGCTAGGCTCCAACAGTCCTTCTGCCTGCCTCAGCCTTCCAAGTAGCCGGAACTACAGGAGTGCACTACCACCACACCTGGTTAATTTTTTAATTTATTGTAGAGACGAGGTCTCGCCAAGCTGCCCGGGCTGGTCTTAAATCTGTGGGCTCAGGCAATCCACTCGCCTCAGCTTCCCAAAGTGCTGGGATTACAGACTGAGTCACTGACACAAATAATTCCTAAGAAAGTGTCTTCTCATCTTCTTCTTTCATTGAAAACCCTGATGTTTTTGGTATTTCTTCAATCTTTTTTTGTTATGTTTTAAATTCTTAAACAAAAGAATTACCAAGCAATGTGTTAATGCGTAGTATGGAATTACATAACCATGCACAGTGACTCTCACCTATAATCCTAGCACTGTTGGGAGACTGAGGTGTGAGGATTGCTTGAGGCCAGGAGTTTGATAACCAGCTTGGGCAACATGGTGAGACCCATCTCTGCAAAAAATAAAAAAATTAGCGAGGTATAACAACACGTGCCTGCAGTTCTAGCTGTTTGGGAAGTGAGGTAGGAGGATCCCTTGAGGCCAGGAGTTCAGGCTTACAATGAGCTATGACTATGTCACTATACTTCAGCCTGGGTGAAGAGTAAGACTCCACCTCTAAACATAAAATAAATAAATAAATTACACAGAGTAAAACAACCAGTCAACACCTCTTCCTGGGAGGAAAAAAAGAGAGGGAAAGAATAATCCTAAACTCCGGGCATAAAGTTTTTTTCCCCAGTGTTTTGCAGTTACAAACAACCTGCAGCAAATAAACCTGTGCATGTGTATTTTCATATTGTTGGAGGTGTATGTGTATCTTTAGTGTACATTTCTGGAAGTTGGTTTGCCATATGAAAAGATTGTACGTTGTAGTTTTGCTAGGTTCTTGCCAGATTCCTCTCTTAAAGAGCTCTAGCAGTCTGTGTGCCCATCAGTAGTGTGTTAGAAGGCCTGTTGCCATCAGCCTCCCCAGCAAAACAGGTTGTTATGTTTTCATTTGTACTGCTCCTGGTGTGGTTTTAATTTGCATTTCTCTGTGAGTTTTTCTTTTTTTCCCCTTAAGAAAGCAAGATTTATTGAGAGTACAGAAAAGCTTCCACAGTGGGAGGGGACCCGAGAAGGTTGCCCTCTCTGTGAGTTTTAACAGCTTATATATCTTTTGTAAATTGTCTGTTTCGTTGATTTATTGTTTGTTTTTGCTATTTTCTTTCATTTCTAAGTAGTTCTTAATATTAACATTTTCGAAGTATGACCTGTGGACTCCTTAAGTTCCTGAACCTTTTTAGGTTCAAGGACAAAACTGTTTTCATAATACCATGAAAATATTCTTCATCTTCACTGTGTTGTTGAGTGAAAATTTAGAAGTAGTGGTGGGTAAAACTGTGGGCTCCATACCCCAAATCAAGGCAGTGACTGCAAATCTTATTATAGTCACTGCTGCATACTCATAGTTTAAAAGAAACATTTCGGTTTTACTTAAGAATGACTTGCAGTAAAAATTATAGGTTTACTACTTTTCTGCACTTTAGTACATATATTTTCAATAGTCTGTGTATGGAAATGGGAAGTGTGCTTTAAAATACTTCTGCCTTGTATTGGGATTGTTTGAATTACAAATTCAACCAGCTGTGTATTGGGAGTGGTGGGGAAGCACACATCACTGTTACTTGAAGGAATGATTGTTTACTTGAAGGTATGATTATCCAAACTTGAATATTTGACAAGCATATTTCTCCAAAATGAATTAATATCTGTTGCTTCGTCGGGCTCAGTGGCTCAGCCTGTAATCCTGCGCCTTGGGAGGCTGAGGTGAGTGGATTGCCTGAGACCCGCCTGGGCAACTTGGTGAGACCTCATCTCTACAATAGATCAAAAAATTACCCGGGTGTGGTAGCGCGTGCCTGTAGTTCCAGCTACTTGGAAGGCTGAGGCGGAAGGATCGCCGGAGCCCAGTGGTCGAGGCTGCGGTGACTGGGAGCGGCCACTGCACTCCAGTCTGGGCGACAGAATGAGACTCCAACTCAAAAAAAAAAAAAAAATATATATATATATATATATATATTTATCTGTTGCTTCAAGGAAAACAACTCTTGATAGTATTTGGTGCTTACAATGAAAATTGAATTTTAAAACAAAAATCAAAATGTGGGAAACTTTGATCTGCCATCATAACCTCAGCAACTTTTTAGTACTTAAAGACTTCTCTGACTAGGTGTGGTGGCTCACACATGTAATTCCAACACTTTAGGAGGCCAAGGAAGGGACAACATAGCAAAACCCTATCTCTATTTATTATTTTTTAAAAAGACTTTTCTGATAAGCTTGATGGTGTTATTAACACATGATTTTTTAAAATATTATATTGTCCAATGTGTCATCATTTAAAAGATTTGTTTAATTCAGGGAACCAGAAATTCCAAAAGACCAAGGCATGCTGTTATAAAATCACGCATGGATAAAATATTCATTCAGAGTGCAAAGTAGGACAATAAATATTCATGCAGCAGTACAGCTTATTGATATGATTTCAAATTGCACGTTGTTACTGTCATTTAGGAAACTGCCATTTTTAAGTTTTTGGTATAAAATCAGACATGAATATGAATATCCATAATACTAAAATAACTCCTCTCCTTTTTAACTACTGTACATATGTGAGTGAAACTGGATTTTCTTTGTGTACTTTAACTAAAACAACATGTTACAGTAAAGTTTGTTACAGTGCATTTTCTTGACCTTTTTTGTCTCCTCAGCAGTGAATGTTAGATTTTTGTCAACAACTTTTTCAGGATTTTGGAGATCATGGAATTTTTTCTTTAGATTTGTTAATAGGTTATATTATACCAGTAGGTTTCCTAATACACTAATCTTGCATTCCTGGGATAAATCTTTATGGAATAGTCATGTAGTATTGTCCTTGGCTTTTTTATTTTATTTTTTCCTTTAGTACTGATACACATAAATGATGTTGGGCTCCAGTATTGGGGAGTGGTCCTGTATCATGGACACAGTCATTATCAGGTTTCAATGTCAATATTAAACTTGCATTATAAAAGGAGTTCAGAAGCTTCATTTTTAGTGTTCTGGAGCAATGTATTGGTGCTATCTGGACATTGATGTTTTGGTAGAATTTCCCTGTGAAATCATCTGTGCCTGATGCTTTTTTGTGGGATAATTCCCTCATAACTTTATCTGATTCTTCTCCAGAAATGAACTGTTTAAACTTTTTTTCTAATAGAGCCTATTTTGATTATTTATATAGGAAATTATTACCTTTCATTTGGGTTTTCAAATGTATTCGAATTAGTTCTATAAAGTAGTCTCCTATGCTTTCAAATGTTTTTCTAATATTTATTTCTATCTAATGAGTTCTTGTTTTTGAAATGTTAGACCTGCTTTTATTTTGGAATTTGGATCTTCTGTATCTTTGAATTGTGATGAAGGTATGATTTATATACAGTAGCCCCCCCCCCACTTTTGCCAAACCCAGTTACTGTCAGTTGGAACATGTTTCTGTTAGGTTTTCTACTCACAAATTTGATGCCTTTTTCATTTTAAATAAGCACTTAACTTGCATACACTGTGGCTAGAACTTTTGTGGTTTGAGGTGCGACAACAAAACTAGCGCAAATTTCATTTTCCTTCACAATTTTACAAATAGATTTTTTTCTCACCATAGAGCTTAGCAACTTCAGTATGTAGTTTATTTTTTATTTTTGAGTTGGAGTCTCACTGTCGCCCAGACTAGAATGCAGTGGTATGCTCACAGCCACCGCAGTCTCGACCTGCCGGGTTCAGGTGATCCTTCTGCCTCAGCCTTCCAAGTAGCTGGAACTACAGGCGCATGCTACCACACCGGCTAATTTTTTGATTTATTGTAGAGATGAAGTCTCACCAAGTTGCCCAGGCTGGTCTTGAACCTGTGGGCTCAGGCAATCCTCTCGCCTCAGCTTCCCATGAGTGTTGGGATTACACCGCACCCTGCCTACGTTTTTTTTTTCTTATGAAGTTGAGAACTTCCTTCACCTTTTTCTTAAAAGAAGCACTTTACGCTTCTCTTTAGCATATCCAAATTGCCAGCATCACTACTCTTGTGCTTTGGGGTCATGATTACATAAAATACGGGTTACTTGAGCATAAGCACCGCATACCTAGATAGTTGATCTGAGAACTGAGATAGCTACAAAGTGACTGATGGGCAGAAAGCCCCTGCAGCATGGAGGTGCTAGACCAAGAAATGATTCACATCCCAGGTGGGACAGAGCAGGATGGCGAGAGATTTTCTCATGCTGCTCATAATGGCGCATAATTTAAAATTTATGTATTGTTTATTTCTGGAGTTTTCCATTTAAAAATTTCAGACTTTGGTTGACCTTAATTGAAACCGAAGAATAAGAAACTGCAGAAAAGGGTGGAAACTACTATAGTTTATTTATTCTTTTTGTATTATTTTTGGAGGCTATATAGGGAGGCATTCAGACAGTTACCATTGTCTTCAGCTACCCAGAAGTTTACCTGTTTGTTACTATTTTCTTTTTTTATATTAACTTTTTTGTTTTAGCTTTATTGCCATATAATTCACATGTTATACAATTAACGTATTTGGTTCATTGGTTTTAGTGTGTTCACAGTGTTGTATGGCTATCACCAGAGTCCATTTTTAAACATTTTCATAATTGTTTAAAAAAAATCCCATACTCGCCAGACTCGGTGGCTCAGCCTGTAATCCCGCGCCTTTGGGAGGCTGAGGTGAGTGGATTGCCTGAGCCCGCGGGTTCGAGACCCGCCTGGGCAGCAAGACCTCATCTCTACAATAAATCAACAAAAAAAAATCAGCCGGGCGTGGTAGCGCATGCCTGTAATTCCGGCTACTTGGAAGGCTGAGGCGGAAGGATCGCCGGAGCCCAGCAGGTCGACGCTGCGGTGGCCGGGAGCGGCCACTGCACTCCAGTCTGGGCGACAGAGTGAGACTCCAACTCAAAACAAAAAACAAAAAAACCCCATACTCATCAGTCGTCATTCTTCAATCCTACTATTCCCCTCTAGATAGCCACTAATCTAATTTCTCTCTGTATTAATTTACCTTTTCTGAATATTTTAAATAAACGGGATAGTAGAATATATGAACCTTTGTGACTAGCATCTTCATTTTAGCATAATGTTTTCAAGATTCATTCATTTTACATGTATCAACACTTTTTCCCTTTTTTTGCAAAATGATATTTCATTGTATGGATATATCCACATTTTGTTTATCCATTCATCAGTTAATGGTCATAGATCTTCCCTGTTGTGTGGACTAGGAAGCTGAAGAAGGGAGTTGTTATCTTTATCTTTGGGTAGTTTGGATTGTACAACTTTATACAAAAACACACTTTTGTGGTTTAGTGATTCTGGAATCCTAACAAAAGGATGATGATTCTTTAGACTACTCTGAGTACTTTATTTCCTTTCTAGGGAATGCTGTGGATTTATTTGAGGTTGGGTAATTTTTTAATAACTGGGAAGTATTTATAGTTTTTTCTGTATTGTCCTGTCTTTAGTCATTGTAAAAATTCTTAGCTCTTTCTAAGTATGTAGCCTATTATAATTTAGTTAAAAGGAAAGTAATTTTTAAATGTTCATCTGATATGATCAATGTACAGCTTCTGTTTTAGTGTGTGTAAGACATTATAGTGTATTACTTCTACAAATATTTTTAGAATAAGTGAAGGAAATTAAAGTAACTGATACTTGATTTTCAAAACTTTTGATATTTTATTATGTGAAATGGCAAACTGCTAATTTAGTCTTTTTTTTTTTAAGAGACAGAGTCTTGCTGTGTCACCCAGGCTTGAGTGCAGTGGCACAGTCTTGGCTCACTGCAACTTTGAACTCCTGGGCTCAAGAGATGCTCGCCTCAGCCTCCTGAGTAGCTAGGACCACAGGCATGCTTCACCACACTCAGCTTTTTTTTTTTTTTTTTTTTAATGAAGATGGGATCTCACTGTGTTGTCAAGGCTGGTCTTAAACTCCTGAACCCAAGCCATCCTCCTGAATCAGTCTCCAAAAGCACTGGGATTTATAGGCATGAGCCATCAAGCCCAGCCAAGTCTGTCATTTTCTAAATCTGTTGTCAGTGTTTAAGATGATCACATTAGGTTCTGATAATCAATAATAAATTCAGAATTTTGGTGTTCAGAAAATTTTTAATATGTTCTAGGTTTGTTTTTTGAGTCAGAGTCTCACTTCATTGCCCAAGCTGGAGTACAGCGGCATGCTCACAGCCTCCCCAGTGTGGACCTGCTAGGTTCAGGTGATTCTTCTGCCTCAGCCTCCCAAGTAGCCAGAACTACAGGCATGCACTTATGTGCCCAGCTAATTTTTTGATGTATTTTAGAGATGAGGTCTCACCAAGTTGCCTGGGCTAGTCTCAAATCCTTGGGCTCAGGCAATCCTCTCACTTAGGCCTCCCAAAGTGCTGGGATTACAGGCTTGAGCCACCACACCTGGCCTAGTTTTTAGAGAACATTTATGTGCTTGGCAATTTTATATATTCTGCTGTGTCCAATATTTAATTTATTAGAGCATGCATTTATGTACAAGGAGAGATAATTCTAATATGTAACCATACAAGCAAGTGAAGTGTGTGGATCACAGCTATATGAAGATTATAATTTTTATATTTTACCTTTTCTAGATTGTAGAGTATATTAATGAACAATTAATTTTATTTTTAATAGCAACATTTTACTGTAATTATTACTTTAGGCTCCTGGATTTGGATTTGGAATTGCAATATCTGGTGGAAGAGATAATCCTCATTTTCAGAGCGGGGAAACCTCCATAGTGATTTCAGATGTGCTAAAAGGAGGACCAGCTGAAGGACAGCTACAGTAAGTGTGCTGGGGTTCATCTTGTGTGCCTGTGTGACAAGCCCTGTTCCTGTCCTTAGTCATGGGCATATACTGGCTTAGTGATTTTGCTGTAGTCTCACAGTACCTTTGCCATGGTTTACTTTATGTTTTTCCTTAAATTAAACATACACTTAAGAAGGAAGCTTTATGTCTATCACAAATGGAAAGCTAGTATCACTTACTTAAAATAGAAGATAACTGTAAAAATTAAAATAGTAAAAAAGAGGATTTGCAGCCCAGTTTTAGGTAGGATCTAACCTGCGGAAGCCTCTCACCCCCAAGTCTTGCCCTTTTGTTTGGTAACGGGTTAGCAAGATAAAGAGAAAAGATATACAGCTATGTGACTTGATGTCATTTAATGCACTGTAACTGTACCACCAGAGCCATTTTGTGTATCATGGTACCTATTCAGTCCTTTGGGGAAATACTGTGTTAATTGCTAAAAAAAAAATTAAGAACTTATGGCTGATTGCTTACTATACATTCTTGTGAGAGATCTAAAAGTTGTTTGACATTTTTATCATTGCTATGAAGAGAACTAGATTAATTAGCTCACAATTAGAATTTGTTTTTAGAAGTACCCATCTTGAAAACATCTTCATAGACTTACCTGTATGTTTATCTCTAATGTAATTTTGGTGACTTTTGCCCTCTAGGGAAAATGACCGAGTTGCAATGGTTAATGGCGTTTCAATGGATAATGTTGAACATGCGTTTGCTGTTCAACAACTAAGGAAAAGTGGGAAAAATGCAAAAATTGTAAGTATCTTTTAGCCTTAATTTATTAAAGGTTACAATCTTATTGTTTATATCTGGTGTTTGAATTCATCCTTCTTATTTAAGAAAATGAAAACTGAAGCATGTGTTCCAAAGTTAATTGTTTACACCTAGGAGTGTTTATTCTACTACTGATGTGTTATGTCACTAAGTGTGTTTTTCTCAGAGTTCAGATAGCAAGAGTTTTTCAGTTAAAAAAAGAAAGAAGATAGTGGAATGATTACTTTTTTATGGCTTTATGTTTTCTTCTTTTTTTAAAACACAGCTGTAGAGTACATACATAACATTTGGGTCAGTGACAGACCATGTATGCAACGATGGTCATATAAGATTATAATATCATATTTTTACTTTACCTTTTCTGTGTTTAGATATGTTTATTTATTTGTTTTTTAGACAGGGTCTTGCTCTGTTGCCCAACAGACTGGAGTTTGGTGGCCAAATCATAGCTCACTGCAGCCCCAAACTCCCAGGCTCAAGTGATCCTCCCGCCTCAGCCTCCCAAGTAGCTGGGACTACAGGCATGTACCACCACACCTGCTAATATTTTAGTCTTTGTAGAGATGTTAGGGGTCTTGCTATGTTGCTCAAGCTGGTCTTGAACACCTGGGCTTAAGCAATCCTTCCACCTCAGCTTCCCAACGTGTTGGGATTGCAGGCATCAGCCATGGCACCCAGCCTGGATATGTTTAGAGAACACAAATATGTACCGTTGTTTTATAGTCACCTATAGTATGCAGTATAATAACATGTTATACAGGTGTGAAGCCTAGGAGCACTTGGCTGTACCATGTAGCCTAGGTGTTTAGTAGACTGTACCATCTCAGTGTATGTAACTAAATCACTTGATTCACTTCTCAAAATGTATACCCACCATTAAGTGACACATGCCTGTACTTAGTCTGGATCTTGACTTGTAGTCAGCTTTAAATATATGACTGTATTTTCTGGCATAAGATTGGATTATTGGGCAAGTTTTGTATTGTTCCTTGAAAACATATATCAATAGCTGCTTTCCTTGTTACTGTGATAGTTTGAGGAAAGAAAAAAAATCTAAACTTTTTTTTTTTTTTTAAGATTGTTCAGGGTGCCTTTATTGTTACTGTTTTCCTGTATAGTTAGAATCTTTTTTTCCTGTGTATTACTTTTTTTTGTTTTCTTTTTTTTTTAATTTATTTTTAAAGTTGTGGGGAACAATTCAGGGTTAGGTATATAAATGGTCATTGTGTAGGTAAAATTTGGGCCTCACTTTGGTCCCCACTTTACCTGGTTTGAGATCAGGTACCCTTATTAATGAGTGTGCCCCTCCCCCCACCCCCAGCGGTTTCCCACTTAGCTAGAATCTTTATTGTATTTCATATTTCTCTGAGAAGTCTTTTTTTTTTTTTTTTTTTTTAAGTAAGAGAAAAGAAGTTCAGTTAACTCATGATAACGGACCTCAAATTACAGTTAAAACTTGGCAAATGTGGCACAGAATAGATTTAATGTAAAAGTCTTAACTTAAAATGGTATTCACTCATAGGAGTACATTAGCTGCTTCACCTAGTTTGCTCCTTCTCTGCTTTTTTCCCACCTAGCCTCTGAAAGGACCGATGAAGCCACCACTCAAAGCCTTAGCTCAGTGTACAGAGCAGGAGGAAAGACTAGGTGGCTAGGTGGTCTGTCCTACTTCATCCATTGAGACCCTTTCTATCTTTCAGTGGACACTCAGGACCACAGTGAATTCAGTATAAAGAATAGGGGTATGATGAGTGGAGGACTGTACTGAAATTTGATCTCTGGGAGCTGTAGTGAGAGCCAGAAAAGGTGTTCCCTGAGACTGCAGGGAACAGTGTTCTTGCCCTTTGTGAGCTGCCTTGCTGAATGGCTTTTATTCACACCGGCATCGTTGCTAGTGACAGGAGACTTTTCTCCTATTGCAGTAGACCCAATATTTGGTTATGGCACTGTTCCAGATAACAAATGTCCTTTATTTTGTATGTTCTCACAACTTTGTTTTAATCTTATTTTTATAACGATCATGTTGTTTTTAAGTTGCAGTGAATAAACAGACTGCCTAGTGGCTGTTACCATTTTTAGATAGTTTTTATAGCATGAGATTATGGTGTTTACAGAAACAAATTTCAAATTCTTATAATGAACAATTTTGTTGGATTTTATAAGTTAAATAAGCTTTGGAGTTTTTGCTTTAGTTGCTGGGCCTGAGCCATTATCATTATTAATCACAGTGCTTTTGGATGTGTTGCTAAGCATTCCAAGGTGAGCACCTTCCGTCAGTAGTTGGTGGTGAACTTCACCCATGCCTCCAACTTTTGAAACCTTCCATTCCTCTGTAATGTTGAGCAGTTTTGTTTTTCCATGCAAAATATTTAGTACATACAGCCCACATAGATAATGCACCCAAAAAAGTTGTTTTTATAAGTAAATTCAAAACCAGCAATTTATTTGAAATAGCACATTTTTGGCCCAGCATGAAAGAAGGACTTTGGAGCTGCTCAAAGCTTTATCAGTTGGAAAGGTAGAATCAGGAAGCTTGGGCAAGTATTTTTTGCTCTGCAGAGAGAAGCTGTAGGGGGGCTAGGAGAAGAATGTTTTCATCAGCAAGAAGCAGTTTGTTCATTTCCCAGTAGACCAGCTTGGATCATTGTCTTTCACTACCATAAGAATTGTAGAATAAAACCCTGGCATCTGAGAGTGTGCCTTTCATTGTAAGATGTCCTTTTTTCCCGCATCCTTAGCCATAAACAGAACAGCAAAAACCTTGAGGTCATTATATATGTTATTTTTCTCCCCAGTTCTGAATGACACTGACTCCTTCCTAACTCCCGAATCTACTCCTCTCTGTTTTCTCCCCTGTGCTCTTGCATTATGGTAGTAGTTCATTTATATAACTTTTTTTTTTTTTTTTTGAGTTGGAGTCTCACTCTGTCGCCCAGACTGGAGTACAGTGGCACGCTCCTGGCCACTGCAGCCTTGACCTGCTGGACTCCGGTGGTCCTTCAGCCTTAGCCTTCCAAGTAGCTGGAATTACAGGCACATGTTACCACCCCTGGCTAATTTTTTATTTATTGTAGAGATGAGGTCTCACCAAGTTGCCCAGGTGGTCTTGAACCCATGGGCTCAGGCAATTCACTCACCTCAGCCTTCTCAAAGTGCTGGGATTACAGGCTGAGCCACCGAGCCCAGCCATAACTGTCTTTTCATGAACTAAGAGCTCTTTGGACATTATGCCCAGTAAATTTTTTCTTTTCCTTTGAATTAAAATATTAGAATTCCTTGATGATATAACTACCATAAATATGCCTAATTTAGTTTAACAACAGATGAAGGTAGAAATAGATTTAGTATTTATAACATGATGAGCATGTATAATTTTACTAAAATTCTGAACACACTAAAAAAGCATTATGAAGCAAATGAAGGGGCAGAAACACTCCTAGCACTAACCTCTGTGAGCACTTCAGTGTCATCATGTGTCACTTAACATTGGGCATATGTTTTGAGAAATGCATCATTAGGTGATTTCATCATGTGCAAACATAGAGTGAACTCACACAAACCTACACATGGCACAATCTACTTCATACCTAGGCTCTATGGTATAGCCTGTTGCTCCTAGGCTACTTAACATGTACAGCATATTACTATACTGAATACTGTAGGCGATTGTAACAGTGGTAAGTATATCTAAAGATAGAAAAGGTACAGTAAAAATATGTTGTAAAAGATAAGAAATGGTATACCCACATAGGGCACTGGCCATGAATAGGACTGGAAGTTTCTCTGGGTGAGTCAGTGAGTGTGAGTGGTGAATGAATGTGAAACCCGAGGATGTTATACTATTGTAGAGTTTATAAACATGGTACACTTAGATTACACCAAATTTATTTTCAAAGTTTAAATATTTTTTGCGTGTTTAATACTTTGTAAAATTATGAAATTTATATTTTTCTTCATTAACAAATTAACTTTATCTTTTTGTAAGTTTTTTACTTTATTAACTTGAACATTTAAACAACTTTTTGATTCTTTTGTAATAACACTTACCTTAAAACACAAACACATTGTACAGCTATACAAAGATATTTTCTTTCTTTATATTTTTATTGCATAAGTATTTTTCTACTTAAAAATATTATTCCTTTTTACTTTTTAAACTTTTTTTTGTTAAAAACTAAGTTACACATACATTAGCCTAGGCCTACACAGGATCAGGATAGGATAACAATGCCTTCTTCTGGAATAATACCTCCTGAAGGACCTGTCTGAGGCTGTTTTACAGTTACCTTTCTTTTGTAAGTAGGAGTATGTTCTAGAATGATGATAAAAAGTACAGCATATAAACCAGTCACATAGTCATTTATTATCATTATTAAATATCATACTGTACATAATGCATGTGTGCTACCCTTTTATACAATTGGAAGACAGTAGCATCACCACAAATACATGAGTAATGCACTTAAGGTTACAACCTATAAGGTCACTCAGTGGTAGGAATTTTCAGCTCCATTATAATCTTAGGAAACCACTGTTAATATATTTGGTTCATTGTTGACTAAAATGTTATGTGGCACATGGCTCTATTTGTATCCACATGACTGCACAGCATTTCATTATACATATATACTAATGGAAACTACTTATTAATGGGCATTTTAGTGTCCAATCCACAGATATTTTTTAAAAAATCATCGTGTTGATACCTACATGTATATTTTTTAAGAATAATTTTCTAGGGACTGGGTACATGGTTCACACCTATAATCCCAGCACTTTGGGAGGCAAAGGTGAGAGAAGAGTTTGAGACCTGCCTGGGCAACTTGTCAAGACATCGTCTCTACAATAAATTTTAAAAAAAAAATTAGCCAGGCATAGTGGCACGCACCTGTGGTTCCAGATTCTTGAAAGGCTAAGGCAGAAGGATTGCCTGAGCCCAACAGGTCTAGGCTGCTGTGGCTGTGAGCACGCCACTGTACTCCAGCTTGGGTGACAGAGTAAGACTCCAACCCAAAGAATAATAATTTTCTAGCATTGACTTTTCAGAGTCAAAGGACATGAATGATTTTGATATATATATTGCCAGTTTGCCATTAGAAAATCAGTAGGATGTTGAGAATTTATTTTTCATCATCACTTTTTAAATCTTTGTGAAACTGATAATCTAAATGTATTTCAGATGAAATATTTTAAGCCAGAAGTAGGTTTGAACTTCTCACAGAGTGTTTACTACCCATTTATGTTTCTTTTATTTTGCCTGTTCATATCCCTTGCATTTGTATGGTGGTGGGGGACATGGATTATTAGCCTTTTGTCATATATAGTACTTATATTGTTTTCCTCTTTGCTTTTGTGTTTGTAAGTTACTTAAGATTTTGTTTTGTTTTGAGTCAAGGTCTCACTCTGTCAGGCTGGAGTGCAGTAGCACAATCACAGCTCACTGCAACCTTGACTTTCTGGGCTCAGGCAGTCTCTCTGCCTCAGCCTCCTTAGTAACTGGGAATATAGGAACATACCACGACACTCAGTTAAATTTTTTTTTTTTTGAGTTGGAGTCTCACTCTCGCCCAGACTGGAGTGCAGTGGCCGCTCCCGGCCACCGCAGCCTCGACCTGCTGGGCTCCGGCGATCCTTCTGCCTCAGCCTTCCAAGTAGCTGGAATTACAGGCATGTGCTACCACGCCTGGCTGATTTTTTGATTTATTGTAGAGATGAGGTCTCGCTGCCCAGGCGGGGTCTCGAGCCCATGGACTCAGACAATCCACTCACCTCAGCCTCCCAAAGGCACAGGATTACAGGCTGAGCCACCGAGCCCGGCTCAGCTAAATATTTTTTAGAATTTTTTGTAGAGATGAAGCCTTGCTATGTTAACTAACCCAGACAGGTCTCAAATTCCTGGGCTCAAGCAGTCCTCCTACCCAGCCTCCCAAAGTGCTAGGTTACAGGCCTGTTTTTTGTTTTTTACATCATTTTGTTTCAACATGGAAATGTTTTAATTTTTATGTTGTCATGTCTGTCCGACTTCTACTTTATTGATTCTGCCTTGCCAAAAGCCTTTACCTCGCTAGAATTATAAAAGCCTCTATGCTATATTTTATTCTAGTACTTAATGTGATTTTTTAAACTTTATATTTGAATCTTTAATTTCGTAAACTCCTTTGAAGTAGTCAGTTTTATCCTAAAAATTTCTGTTCCACATTTTTGGTAGTGTTAAAATTAAGCATAGTTGTCAAACCTACTAAATAATTAACTCATAATGTAAGTTCAGAATCATAATAAGATTGGATATTTTTCAATAAGTTAAGCACCTACTGAGTGCAAATATTGTGTTATATGTACAATTAAATACATGGTAAAGAACTTCCCGAACTTGAATCTTAGTAAGCTAGATGGATACATATACTCATAACCATGTCATGAGCATGTCATAAGAATGTTATCTGAAATCAGTAGTTCAGTACAGTAGAATTCTTTCTTACTGGAATGACAGGGAGAACCTTGAGTGCCCAGCTGGTAACTTTATTTTTGTTTATTATTAGGGAGGAACTGAAGATTAAAGTACTAATACCAAATATTGCTTCCAGTACAATATGTTGGAGATTGAAGTAGAGGTGAGATGTAAAAGCAGGCAGTCAGTTAGGAATGCTATGCAGTAACTTGCTTGATAAGAACCTCAACAGTAAGGGTTCCCTGAAAATGGAAAGGCAGCATTCCTTTCTCTATTAATAATAAAGTACTGGCTGTCCTTTTCACATGCTGATCTCTGTTTCTTCTCTTCCTTCAGCTTCAGAAAACCCCTCTCTCATTAAGGCCCTCTCTCATTACTGTTGGTAGTAGTAGGAAGCAGCAGTGTTAAGTATAGGGCAACCCTTTGAATAAGTTTAGCCACAGAGAGAAGAGATAAATGAGAACTGGAATTGAAGTTTAGTTGGGACATTAGTAGACAAGACAGACTCAAGGTAAATAGATTAAAGTTGAAGGTAACTTAGAGGATGGTAATTGATGAAGAGAGGTCTTGCCAGTGGGTAAGGTTGGAATGAGAGCTAATGTGTAAGTGTTTTGTTCATACAGGAAGAGGATCAACTTGGTCTTTGAAGCCAGAAGGAAGGAGGACCGAATACATGAGATACTAAAAAAACTTAGGAGTGGAGGGGGAGTGAAGTGACATTGATACCCATAAAGCAGGCTGAGTGATTGGCATCTTGAAGAATCATTTTGGAATACCTATGTTAGCAAACTCCATAAAGAGGCAACAAGATTTAGATGAAAGAATTGCTGAACAAGTGCAAGAATTCTGTCAAGTAAAATACATTTATAGAGGACCTAATTCACAAAATGTGGAATGAAGATATGGGAGTTTGTCAAGAGAAAGTCATTTAAATACAGCAACATAATGTCTCTTACAAACTTGGGAGGAAGGCAAGTGAAACCAGGAGGGAATTGATAGACTGAGTGAGCAGGAGAAAGTGGAAGCATCAGAAATAAAATTGATAGTGAAATATTTCAGTAGATTAAAGTCTAAGAAGTAAAAGACAAAGAGTGTTATTCAAGAATATCTTGCAGAACTCTGATGAGATCAAGTACATAGCAATGGGGGGAAGCAAGGTACAGTCCAGGGGATTACAAGGCCACTCAATGAGAAGGTAATGCATATAAATCTTAAACTTAACGAGAGTGAAGGAAGGAAGTGGACAAGAAAAACAGCCAGTAACTTAAGTCATTGAGAAAAGAATGCCAGAAGAAAGAATGTGCACCTAGATCAGATGTTGCAAATTGGAGAGATAGAGACTGAAGACAGTTTATGTTGCTATAACTGAGTTAATTAGCTTCAACATACTAATTGAATGTTGAATTAGTGTCTCTTAGACATTTATCTCTTAGCCATATGACAGGGCATTTGTGGGCCTTGATACTGATGCATTCTAAAACTTTTCAAGAATCAAATTGAGCTTGCAAGTTTGCTGTGGTTTTGGTAGCACCTAGAATGCATTTGATGACAGAATACGGTGCCCATTCTTTATTCAGGTCACCAACAATTGTTAGTTTCTCTGTAAGCTTGTGATTATTACAGCTGAAAGATCTTTCTGCATGAAGTAAATAAAAACGTTACTAGGCCCACTATTCCTAACTTGGTGCTTAACCAGATCTATTTATCAGTAGAGCAAAAAACACAGCCATTAAGGAAGTATATTCCTTCCAACAAGTGTATTTGTTGCAGTTATTTGTGTATTATGTCTCCAATTCATATTTAAGTTTGTAGGGGACAAGAAGAATATGATGTTACCTTCTCTTAGGAACTAAAAGTACATATATGAAAATCAACCAACTCATTTTGTAATCTTTATTTATTTGCAGACCATCCGAAGGAAGAAGAAAGTTCAGATACCAGTAAGTCGTCCTGATCCTGAGCCAGTATCTGATAATGAAGAAGATAGTTATGATGAGGAAGTTCATGATCCAAGAAGTAGTCGTGGTGGTCTGGTTAACAGAAGAAGTGACAAGAACTGGGCAAGAGATAGAAGTGCAAGTAGAGAGAGGAGCTTGTCTCCACGATCAGACAGGCGATCAGTGGCCTCCAGTCAGCCCGCTAAACCAACCAAAGTTACGTTGGTGAAATCCCGGAAAAATGAAGGTATTCCCTGCAGACAGATTCTTTCGGTACTATTTCCACATGGAAATTGTAAGATTAATTTTTATTAGAAGTACAATTGCCTTGTCTTCATATCTTTGCTTTGTTGTCTTCGTGTTTTTCTGTTGCTGTGAGTCAAATCCTATTATGGCTGACTTCAGGGATTGTTCATTTTCTCTTCTTGAATTATTTTTTTAGAGCAGGTAGCACTTCAAGTAAATTATCCACTGGTTGGATTTTGGATTTGTTGTTGTGATGAGAACAGCCACATACATATTACGCTAACAAGAAATGTCGCAGCATAATCAAATTGAAATTCAATGTGTTTTGGCCAACTGTTTCATTAAATGGAAAGTTTGAAAGAAAGGAACCTCTTATAGCAGCAGTCCCCTGTGTTTTTGGCATCCGGGACCAGTTTCATGGAAGACAGTTTTTCCACAGACAAGTGGACCTGGGGTTATCAGACATTAGAGTCTCGTAAAGAGCACACAACTTAGATCCCTCACATGCACAGTTCACAATAGGGTTCACGCTCCTATGAGAATCTAATGCCCCTTCTTATCAGACAGGAAGTGGAGCTCTGCTCACTTCGGATACCAGTAAGTCCTCCTGCTCTGCAGCCTGGTTCATGGCCCAGGAGTTGGGAATCCCTGCCTTAGAGGACATTTCTCCATAACACAAGAGTTCTTAAAAGTTTTTGAAACAAACTCACCTGCTTTCCCCCACATCTCACCAGATTTGATAAAAAATTGATCTGATGATGGCTCCCTCTTTCTGTGGGTAGACAGCATCATTTGGATAAAAAGGTATTATAGTAAGAATATTATAAAGGTTCACTGTGATCTGCTTTACCACTTGGCAAGTCTCCTTCTAGGTACTGGCGCCACTCTAAACTGTCTACACTTACTGTTTCTACTCCATTTCAGCATTTACTCTTCAAACCTCTTTGGGCTGATATGTTTCCTCATACCCCCAAAACTGTTCACACTAAATCCAGTACAAGCTTTTTAGTCTTTATCTTCCTCGCCCTTTTAGTACCATTGCATAGTTTTTAAAATGTCTTTTTTGAAATTCCCCTATTTTTAAAAATATCTTCTTTTGGTCATAATATATCCTTTGGAACTTTTCCCCTACCTCTTTTTCTGTATTGTTGCTAACTAATTCTCCTCATTCTACCCTGTGATGTTCTATAGGCTTCTGTCCTAGAATCTCTTTTTCCACTTAACGTAATTTCTTTAGGCAGTCTTTCTTACTCCCCTTTCCTCATGTTGCTGCTGTTGATGGCAAAATTTCTTGTCCAGCCCAGATCTGTATACTCTCATGTTCTAATTGACGGTTAGGCTTATTTGCTATATGTTCTCTATAGATCCCTGACACTCAACACATCTCAGATGAAACACATCTGCTTTTTAAAGTGTTTCTTCATGTTCCTTATGTAGTATCCAGTTGAATATATTCCTCCTATCTATCCAGTTTCTCAAGCCACTCCCAGATAACATGGTAGTTATCCTTGACATCTCTTTTTTCTCCATGCACATGAATGTCCTCACTTCCAAAATACCACTCTTATCCATTCAACTTCTGTCTTTCTCCACTGCCTCTACCCTTTTCCAAGCCACCATCATCTCCTAAGCTCATTTAACCTCTGGATCCCATTCAGTTGATTCTGCAGATTCCTTCACATAGAGAATCCTCAGTGATGTTTCTCTGTCTTACTCTTTTGCCTATCTCTTCTCAGTCTCAGCTATGCTAGACTTGAGATATATCAGCCCTGCCAGGTGTTTTACATCAACACCTAATTCTTGCACCCCCACCCACACAAACATACCCTTCTGATTTAGTTTCAGTGTTTCTTAGGTAAAGTTTTAGCGTTAGTATTTCTTCCTCTGGGAAATCTCTGATCCCCTACAAGACGCAGAACCTTACATTTCTGCTTTCGGAACTTTTCATCACATTTGTAATTGCCATGATAGCATCTTTTTCTCTACTATGTAAGTAGCTAGAATATAGAAACTGTCTCTCATTTGCTACTTTATTTAGTGCCTGGCACATAGTTGTATATCCAAGGAAGTATTTAGAATGAATGACTAATATATAAATAAAATAATATATAAGAAGTATATTCCTAACAGCCATCATTAAAATTATCAACCTTTCCAAGATTATTTCGAGTTTCAAGCAATTTTCTTTCCTTTTTTGTGTGTTAGAGTCTTGTTCTGTCGAGCCAGGCTGAGTGCAGTGGCACACTGCAGCATCGACCTGCTGGACCCCAGCAATCCTTCCAAGTAGCTTGAACTACTGGCGCATGCTACCACACTTGACTAATTTTTGATTTATGGTAGAGATGAGGTCTCTCCATGTTGCCCGGGCTTGTCTTGAACCTACGAGCTCAGGCAGTCCACTTGCCTCAGCCTCCCAAAGTGCTGGGATTACACGCTGAGCCACCAAGCCTGGCTGCAATTTTCTTTTTAGAATTATATTCTTGGCTCAGTGACCTATTCCTGTCGTTAGTCACAGCTACTCGAGAGTACCGGTAAGGTGGGAGCATCACTTGAGTCCAGCCTGGTCAACGTAACAAGACCCTATCTCAAAAAATAGAGAGAGAGAGAGAGAGAGAGAGAATTGTATTCCTTAACTGTTCTAAGAAGCCAGTGTCTCATGTGGACAGAAAGAAATGGTGTTCTCTTCAGGGTTTTTTTCTTCTTCTTTTTTTAAGTAGAATGGGAGCACAGTGTGTCAGTCTTTTGTTTGAACTCTGCACTTTCACTTTGCTTTCATGTTGACAAACTTGTTTGCTAATTGCAAGGAATGTCTTATTTACAGGATGGCCAAGAATAATTACCTGTTATTGGTTGTACTTAAAAATTTTCATTATACGGTGATTATTAGTTTTATATTTTAAACTCTATTTAAGCATCTTAGTATGTTACACTAAAGACATTTAAATATATTATTTCAGAATATGGTCTTCGATTGGCCAGCCATATATTTGTGAAGGAAATTTCACAAGATAGTTTGGCAGCAAGAGATGGCAATATTCAAGAAGGTGATGTTGTATTAAAGGTATAGTCATATTCTTAAATTTAATGGACTGAAATAGAAAACAGGTTCTGAAGTGACCAGATAGCCTCTGCTCTTGTTTGAAGCAGTTTTGCCAAAGAGAATTAAAAATCAGTGTTTGAGGGGAAAAGGATATAAATTGCCCTTATGCATTATGTGTCAACACTGATACTTTAGGTATTATGGAGTCATCCTGAGAGAATTAATTGCTACAAATGTAGTCATTCACCAGTGGGAGCTACTTTGTAGGTAGATGTGTCTGTTTTTACACAGTAAAACATTTTGATAATTGCTCCAGATACTACTGAAATGCTTATTTATTAGTTTGCTTATAAGTAATAGGAAGTGGTAATAGGAAGTGACAGACTTTGGGGGAGGGGTTAAGCGTATGCTAATTTGGGTTTGCTTGTTTTGACAGCAACAGTGTAATAAAGATTTTATCATTTCAGGAAGGTGGAATATTTTGATTATTTAGAAAAATGTAAAGAATATTTTGCTTCTTATAGCAAACCATGGAGTAGTTTAGGTATTTCTGTTTATAACAGATTAAGCTAACATTTGTATTTTGTCATTTACTTTGAACCTATAGCTTTTTTTCTGTTGCAGATAAATGGTACTGTGACAGAAAATATGTCATTGACAGATGCAAAGACGTTGATAGAAAGGTCTAAAGGCAAGTTAAAAATGGTAGTTCAAAGAGATGAACGGGCTACCCTATTGAATGTCCCTGATCTTTCTGACAGTATTCACTCTGCTAATGCCTCAGAGAGAGATGGTGAGTACAATTCTGTTTGAAGGTTTTCTCTAAGCGACCTATTTCTTAAAGTACTAGGAAGAGTAAACATCTTTGAGTGAAATAATATTCTACAAGCCAGACACTTTTAAAAGTTACAAATGCATATATATTTTTTATAGGCAACTTATCACTGTTGATTTGATCGCTGACTGATGAAATTAATGCTTACTTATTAGCTTATCTCCATTATTCTTATTGGAATATCTTATACTTGATTGTAATCATTTTATGAGAAAATAAATAGCACCCATTTATTTAACAGACATTTCAGAAATTCAGTCACTAGCATCAGATCATTCTGGTCGGTCACATGACAGGCCTCCTCGCCGCAGCCGGTCGCGATCTCCTGACCAGCGTTCAGAGCCTTCTGATCATTCCAGACACTCTCCACAGCAGCCTAGCAATGGCAGGTAATAGCACTCATTGCTTAGAATGAAATGGGTATATCTGCTCGATACATGTATCTGGAATTACAAATAAGATTGGAAGGTAGATTTTCTTTTGATTATTCAAGATTAGGTCTGTTTTTCTTTGCCAATTTAGATATTTTTTATCTAGAATAATAGAGGACACACTTTTTCTTAAAGGGCCAGATAGTAGTAAATAATGTAGTCATGCAGACCATACAATGTCTGTCACTACTCAACTGCAGAAGCAGCCATAGGTAATATGTAGGTGAATGGTCATGCTGTGTTCCCTTAAAACTTTTTTTATGAAAATGGTTGACCCACCGCCATGATTTGCTAACCTGTCACATTAGAAGATGCTGGCAAGCTTCAGGAATTTGGTATTTGCAAAAGTTCACTATATTAGAAGTCCTTTAATAATCATATTAACCTGGACTTTGTTTTTCCATTTAAAAATACACAGACTGGTATTTATGCCAAAGGGTCTGGTATGCTAGAAGTATGTGACCTACCTGAGTTTATCTTGTCTTTGAGGTCACATAGACATTTGGGAATCTAAAGAAAATTCTGACCCTTCTCTCCAGAAAAATGCACATGTGCACATACATGCAGCAATTTGCATACAATTTCTGGAGATTCCTAAGACTCTGTTAACTATAATCCATATGGAGATCTGGAGGAACATTAAAACTGTGAGTCCAGAGCTGAAGTTTAGGAGAAAAGGGAACCCTTAAACATTATTAATGGAAATATAGATTGATATAGTCATGGAAAACAATGTAGATGTTCCTCAGAAAATTAAAAATAGAACTACCACATGATCCAGCAGTCCCACTTCTGGGTATATATCCAGTGCGACTATAGTCACCATCTGGACTCTCATGTTTGTTGCAGCATTATTCACAATAGGCAAGACGTGAACTAAACCTAGGTGTCCAACAGTGGATGAATGAATAAAGAAGTGTGTGTGTGTGTGTGTGTGTGTGTGTGTGTGTGTGTGTGTGTGTAAAATGTAGTGTGTGTATGTGTATATATAATATGGAATATTATTCAGCCTTTAAAAAGAAAGAAATCATGATTTGCAACAACATGGATGACTTTGGAGACATTATGCTAAGTGAAATAAACTAGACACAGAAAATCAAATACTGACTTGTGGAATCTAAAATATGTTGAGCTCATATGAACAGACAGTAGAATAGTAGTTACCAGGACTGGGGAGGGAAAAGGAGGTGGGGAGCTGTTGGTCAAGGGATATAAAGTTTCAATTATAAGATGAATGAGTTCTGGTGACCTGGTGTACAGTGTGGTGACTATAGTTGATAATAGCATATGCTTGAAATTTGCTGAGAGAGTAAATCTTAATAATATTACACACACACATACACAAAGGTAAGAGGTGATGGATATATTCATTAGCTTGATTGTAGTCATCATTTCACAATGATATATGTATATCAGAACATCATTGTTGCATACCTTAAACATATATGATGTTTATTT
This sequence comes from Carlito syrichta, assembly GCF_000164805.1. NCBI lineage: Eukaryota > Metazoa > Chordata > Mammalia > Primates > Tarsiidae > Carlito > Carlito syrichta. The sequence continues at coordinate 352,354 of NW_007246462.1, forward strand.
GTCAATTATACCTCACTGAAGCCGGCAAGAAGAAAAATGAATTTGGGTCCAGAGTTGATGAAACGATTTAGGATCAGTGGTGTTGATTTGGAACTTAGCCTGCTTAGAGATGTTAGCTGAAGCCATAAAAGTCACTGAAAGAGGTAAGAGAAACAATGTGGCAAGAAGGCCAAGAACTGGACCATAGGGAGCACATTCCTTTTGAAAGGTAAAGAGGCAGTAGGAGAGAGGAGGAGTAACCTCACCAGGAGAGAGCTTTTTCAAAAGTTTGTCAAAAACTATAGTGACACAGTTGTTAAAACTATATTCACAAAGGTATTTGTTTGAATTTCTTCTAAAATGGAAACTAGTAAGAGAGGAGGATAACTTATCAAAACTATGCTATGGTTGCTATTACTGTGCCTTTTGGAGTTTTTACATATTTATGAAGTATATTATTTCTAAATTTCAAACTTAAATTTATAAATTATATCAAGTATAGTCTTTATTTTAAGGTTGTAATTATTTTTTAAAGAAATATTGTCACATGGCAAAATTTACTTATTATCTTGTAACTGATGGTTAATTTTAACTGCTACAGATTAATTTACTAGTTCTAAAAATCTCCGTGACACAGCATAGATATTGTCAGGACAAGGACTGCTGCCCCAACATATACACAGAAACATAACTAACATCTTTGATGATTCATGGGCACAGCTATAATTTTAACATGTCTTTCTCAACTAGAAACCATGCTTATATCAAGTGATTTGTACATTATTTTCCTTTAAATAAAATATTAATACCTCAAAATTTTGGCCATTTATTTTGATTGTAAGCAAATGCTAGAAATCTTAGAAAGTTTTTTTTTGTTTTGTTTTGTTTTTTTGAGTTGGAGTCTAATTCTGTCACCCAGACTGGAGTGCAGTGGCCGCTGTCGGCCACTGCAGCCTCTACCTGCTGGCTCCGGTGATCCTTCCACCTCAGCCGTCCGCATAGCCGGAATTACAGGCATGCGCTACCATGCCCAGCTGATTTTTTTATTTACTGTAGAGATGAGGTCTCGCTGCCCAGGCGGGTCTCGAATCCGCGGGCTCAGACAATCCACTCACCTCAGCCTCCCAAAGGCACGGGATTACAGGCTGAGCCACCGAGCCCGACTGAAAGTTATTTTTAATACCTACTTTTCATTTAGACATCCTCAACACTTGGCATCTGTAACCTTAACTAAAAAGGTAAAGAGGCTCCCCCCCAAAAAATTACTATCTTCGTAATATATGGGGATGTTTTACTTCTTCTAGCAACCTTAAATATGTCATAGGTAGCACCAGTTATATGGAAGCTTTTAAAAATACGTTCTTGGGCCTGCTCTCAGTTCATCTGAGATGGAGGCGGGGAACGTATTTGACCCTTAAATGACACAGATGTTAGGTTTGCAGACACCCCCGCTCCCCCAGAGTGCACGCACACGTGCACACACACAGTCAAAAATTCGCATATGATTTTTTTTTACATGCCCCAGTACTTTACTAATAGCCTACTGTTGACTGGAAGCCTTACTAATAACATACACAGTCAACACATAGTTTGTGTGTTAGATGTATTATGTACTGTTTTCCCAAAGTAAGCAAGAGAAAAGAAAATGTTATGAAGAAAATCAGAAGGAAGAAAAAATATATTTACTATTAAGTGGAAGTGGATCACTCGTAAAGATCTTCATCCTCATTGTCCGTGCTGAGTAGGCTGAGGAGGGAAAAAAAAGAGGAGCAATTAGTTTTGTTGTGTCATGGATGACAGAGGCAGAAGAATATCTGTTTTTAAGTGGACCAGCACAGCTCAAACTCATGTTGTTCAAGGATCAACTGTGCTTCATATTTAAAGTTCCTGGTATCCTATTCTGTACACTACCAGATGTGGGAACTACTGGTTAGAAAGTATAGCAAGTAAAAGAAAAGATAGTTCTTCAACTAAAGAAGAACAAAAATTCTCAAATTCTTTCCAAATTTTTATGGTGAGAATCTAATTTCTGAAAAGTTTAGTAACCTGCCTGGAGACAAGATATTAAAATAATACCAGTTGCTAAAGGTTTCATTTCCCCCTACAGTTAATCCTAAAATCCAGATAACTGTGGAATTTTAATATAGCATTTAATACTGCATTTTGAGAGACAGTTTAGATACATTATAAGAGTTAAATGCTAGTATTAAAAAACATTGTGAGACCTTAATATAGTCTTTTATTTTTGTTATCTAAGTTTTATTTATAAATGTTTTTATTTTACAAATTTTATTTAAATTATATTGTTTAAAGAAGTGTTATAAAACTAACATGGTCTCTGTGAGAAAGTTTTACCTGAATGTAAAAAGAAGGTCATCTTGGTAAAGCCTGTCCTTTTAGATTTCTGAATTTTTTTGTATATTTATATAATAATATACAAAAATAATAATGATATTTTCATCTTCACTTTGATAGAGACAACAGAATATAGTGATTTCTTTTGGCTTTTGAGTCAGACATCCTGAATTCAAGTCCCACCCTGCCATTGGTTACGTATGTAACCTTGAAACCTTTTTGTGTTTCAGCATCCCTATCTGCAGTAAAGTAGACAGGTCTACATTGCAAAGTTATTGTAAGGTTTAAATTAGTTATTACAATACCTGACACAAAAGTTCACTGCTATCATTTTTATGGTGATCATCAACGGTAGTAGTAATAATATCATGATTTAGAATTTCTGAATGTGCTTTCACTCTACTTGTATTTAACCATTTCTAAGAAGATTTCCTCATTCTGTAATTAAAATTGAGAGGTTGTGATAAAGTCCAGGGTAACATTGTTGACATGGGATTGGGGCCAGGATTAAAACTCTTGGCCTTTTGACTCAAATCTTTGACCTTACTGGTATAGAGAAAGGAAGAAAATATCCTAATTGCTGCTTAACCTTCAAAAAACAAAATTCTACAAATAGAATTCATTGTTGTCATGACCTACTTATGTTCCTCTGTGTGATATTGTTTTCTTAGAGAGCAAACATATAAAGATAATTTTGAGAAAAAACACAAGTTCTTCATTATACTTAGATGATCAAAGTTACCATAACTATTGTCTAGAACTGGGTTGGCAAACTCTATCACCTGTAGGCTAAATGCAGCCTCCTGCCTGGTTTTGTAAATAAAGTTTTATTGAAAACTCATCAAGCCAGGCACAGTGGCTCAAGCCTGTAATCCCAGCACTTTGGGAGGCGGAGGTGAGAGGATTACCTGAGCTCAGGAGTTCGAGACCAGCCTGGGCAACTTGGTGAGACCTTGTCTCTACAATAAATAAAATCAGCCAGGCGTGACAGCACACGCCTGTAGTTCCAGCTACTGGGAAGACTGAGGCAGAAGGATCGCCTGAACCCAACAGGTTGAGGCAGCGGTGGCCATGAGCAGCATGCCACTGCACTCCAACCTGTGTGACAGAGTGAGACTCTTACTCAATAAAAAAAAAAAAAGAAAACTAACTCATCCTACAATAGCATAACTGAGGAATTATATCAGAGACTATATATGGCCAAGGGAGTCAGTTATGATTACAGTGACTTTTCTATACCTTGATGCATGTTGCTGGACTTGTTTGCTTTGTCTTGTATTTTATTCAGTAGTTTCAGAGCCCACTCTAGACCAGGATTTGAGTTGTAGGATCTGAGAATTGAGTCCACAGTTGATGGTGGCACTGCTTCTTGGTGATTACTGAGTACTTGTTACTGAAAAGATGATTTCACTGATTTTACTGTAGTCCTTGCATACCTAGGGAGTACTTAATTTGTAGGGTGTATATCCTATGCTTCTGCTTGGTTATATTATACTCTTCCTAGCATTTGCAGTTATTTTAGTATACCCATTTTATGAAATTTCCCCATAGGGTAACAATGTGCATTTACCTTTTTTGTTCTGTCCTATAAATTTTTGTAAAAGTGACTATGAGTAATTCCATAAGCAGGTATAATATTGAAAAAATTTTATTACAGTAAAAAATGCAGACTAACAGGTTAAAGTTGAATTGTGGGAAATTTGGATTGTCAGGATTTACATTTTGTATCACTTAACACCCACTGTTAACACCATTCCATAAATCTGGCAGATTCACCTAGGGCCTAAACTATTGTCTAAAGTTTGTAGGATATATGTTTTAACAAATAGAAAAACTGTCCAATTTGTATCTAGCACATCTGTTTTATGAAGGTGGTTGCTTCTGAAGATCTTAAAAGCAATGTTTTAAAATGTTGAATGTTGGCCGGGCACGGTGGCCCAAGCCTGTAGTCCCAGCACTTTGGAAGGCCCAGGTGAGGTGATTGCCTAAGACCACAGGTTCGAGAACAGCTTGTGCAACTTGGTGAGACCTCATCTCTACAATAAATAAAAAATTAGCCAGGTGTGGTTACGCATACCTGTAGTTCTGGCTTCTTGGAAAGCTGAGACAGAAGGATTGCATGAACCCAGCTGGTCGACACTGGGGTGGCTGTGAGCATGCCACTGTACTCCAACTCAAAAAACACAGTTGAATCTTTGTCACAATTGTAAATACTCTCTTTAGTTATTGTTCCTCCTGAAAGAGATGCCTCCACTAAATTCTGTGTTTAGTGGTTTCAGCATTCATATGCCATATGATATAGCAAATATAGAATAGTAAAATTGAGTTTTATGAATCAGAAATGTTTTGCTTAAATTCAAGTGTTGAGCCATGTTAAGGTCATATGCTTGGAATCAAAACCTGTACATACAGTCCACCCATATTTTCAGTTTCCTAAGGGTTCCAAGTTCTTTTTTAAGTTTTATTATTATTATTATTTATTTTATTTATTTTTTTTAGAGACAAGGTCTTGCTGAGTTGCCCAGGCCAGTCTCAAATGCCTAGGCTCAAGCTGTCCTCCCACCTCAGCCTCCTAAAGGATTGGGATTACAGGTGTGAGCCATTGCACCCAACCCCTCAAGTTTTAATAAATATACATGTAGAGCATATAATGTGCAGTTAGGCATCACTTAACGATGGGGATGCCTTCTAAGAAATGGGCTGCTAGGCAATTTCTTTCTTTTGTGAACATCGTAGGGTGTATTTAGACAAACCTAGATTATCAGCCTACTACACACCTAGGTTATATGGTATTGCCTGTTGCTCCTATGCTATAAACCTGTTTAGCATGTTACTGTACTGAATACTATAGGTCACTGTAGCACAATAGTTATAATTTGTGTATCTAAAAAGAAAAGGTACAGTGAAGTACGGTATTATACTCTTGTTGAACCACAGTGCATTGATCAAGATTCATTATGCAGCACATGCCTGTATTTGCTTAAACGTCTTAGAGACATCTTGGCTTGTAAATCAGAGACAGAGTTTTTTAATTTGCACACCTTCTCCTGTCACCTTCATAATTGTTTTCTTTGATATTAGAGAGTTATAAATATTCTTTCATTTTACTATATATAATTTCTGTCAGATATTGCTTAGTTTTCTCTGGAACATATTTACAGGTTGATAATCCCTAATCTGAAAATTCAAAGTCTGAAATACTCCAGAATCTGAAACTTTTTGAGTGCTGACATGATGCTCAAGGAAAACGTGTTTTGGATTTTCAGATTAGGGATGCTCAACTGGTAATCAGTATAATGCACATATTTCAAAATCTGGAATCCAGAATGCTTCGAAGTCCTCCCAGGCATTTCAGGTAAGAGATGTTCAACCTGAATAACTCTGCCGATGGGCTAAAAACTACTGTTGGAACATCACAATATGTCAGTTGAACATTTCTTTTTACTCTTAAACGTGGAGGAGTGACCATCTTTTGACTGGTGAATTTCAGATCTTATTTACTGATCATTGGTTTTAGTTCTCTAAAACAGATTTCATACCTCCAATTTGTTAGATGCCTTATTCTACACAAGAATTACATATAATGTTGAAACATGGTGTAGATACTACATTTTCTTTTTTAGATACACTATGAAGCCCTTTACCTGTGGTTTTACCTGTGGCTTTTTTTTTTTTCCCCCTTCATCTGTGAAAGATAAAAAGGGTGCCAAGTAGAAGGATATGATTCATTAGGGATCTCAGTGAAGTTAAACAGCTAATTGATGACTTCTTTCCATGGCTCCCATGCCTTACAACTTGACTATTACAGTTGGTTTTGAGTGATCAACAGATGATAGTGAAGTTCATTCTGTAGTGAAGACTGAAAGACTTTACCAGTAGTTTGGGTATTATTCTGCTGGTTCTTTTCTGCCAAATATTTACTGATTTGATGTATGTGTTACCAATGCATGACTATAAATGCCCTGAACAATGTAGGCAGATCATAGAACTTATATCCAAATGAAGAAAGTAGATAAATAAATGTGAAAGTATGAAAAATTCATTTCTGTTGGTGTTAAATCCATAAAGAATGTCAGAGTGGTATGATAGAGAAATGGGAGGGGACAATATTAGATATCATGCTCAAGGAAGAAGACTTCTCTGAGTTTACATCATCTTGAAATGGGTACGAAAGAGCCAACCAAATAAATAGAATTCTGTCATAATACATAACATGTGCTGTCCTGAGATAGAAGCACTCTCAACCTGCTAGAAGAACAGCAAATGGCCCATGTGGCTATGTCACAAGAGCAAAGGAGAAGGTGATTTGGAGTTTCAAGAAGAGGTTTTTTTGTTTTGAAGAAATTGTTTGGTTAGGGAAAACATGGAAGTTCTTATTTTTGGATTGTTTGGTGAATCAGTCTCTCTATCACCCATGCTGGAGTGCAGTGGCACATTCTTATGGCCACCACAGCCTTAACCTCCTGGGTTCAGGCAATCCTTCTGCCTCAGTCTTTCAAGTAGCTGGAACCACAGGTACACGCCACCACATCCGGCTAATTTTTAAAAATTTATTGTAGAGACAAGGTCTCACCAAATCGCCCAGGTCAATCTCGAACCCCTAGTCTCAGGCCATTCTCTTGCTTCCACCTCCCAAAGTGCTGGGATTATAAGCATGATCCTGTGCCCAGCCACAATGCTTTTATTTTTTTTCTTTTTCTAAAATGCTTTATCTAACATTTCAAAGTGAGTGTAATATCGATGAGTTCTGTACATTTCTCTGGTTAACCCAAGTGTAGTAATGATGTGTTTGTTCGGTGATTGCTGATAGATTTTGATCCCTAAGAAGAAATCATGGATCTACTAGAGAGGCTTAAATATTATACCTCGTATCTACTATTTTAAAGTTAAAAGTACAAGTTGTGTTTACTCCATCAACTGAGGATTTTCTTCTACAAGTACAATATAAAAATAAAATACGAAATTTTAAAAGATTGGTCCAGTTGTTTATATGTGTAAAAATAGTAAATATATGAAAAATCCTATTTCTGAATTTTAGAAATGTAGGCCAATTGTCTATTGCTTTTGAGAGAATCTTAATAAGATTTTTCTGACTGGTTTTCAGCTATTAAATCCACCAAATATACCACATGGTCAAAGGACTAATTTATTCTAAAAACTAATCAAAGTACAGAATAGTCATATCACCAACAAAGACCTGATAACATTGTTTGTTCTTTAAGTGAGAAAAAAGTTCTCCTCAGTCTTTCCTCAATCATTTCTTATTAAAAATTGTCCATTTTCACAAAAATTATACTATTTTGCTGTTATAAGGAAAGCTGACTTTATATGAAAATCATCTGTGTTCTAAGTCAGACTCATGTGTAGATCTGTTTTCCTTCTAATTCAGATGGGGTGGGTTAGTTACAGTAAATGATCATGTAAGGTGAGAAGCTCTGTACAAAATAAGCTGCATAAGCACGTATCTAGACTATTGACCGAACCATTTCAGAATGAAATATACTCAGATTTTTTTTCAAAAGCATACACATGCACATAAGTATCTAGAAAATAGATTTACATTTAAAGAACAAATTTGCATTATGAGGTTAACTTAGATTCTTAGCATATTTTTATTGTTAATTGTAACTGAGATAATCCAATATCGTTAAAGGAATTAGTACCTCACTTGTTTTCATCATAAAATACATTGCTCTTTCCTACCTTAGTGCAATAAATGAACTTCTGAAAAGTTTGTATAAACCCGTTTTTGTAGGGTAATTTACTTTGTAACAGGGAATTGGCTTTTTATAAAAGGATATTTTACTGTCGTGAATATCCCACCTCTGTTTATTTTCTATATTAAAGTTATTTCTTAAATAAGGCACAACCAGATGTTTGTAGTGCTAGAAGTATGAGGGAAAACATCACGCATGGGTGGCCTGGCATATCTTACCAGTCAGGGTCTAATCAGAAGACGAAAAGTACAGTTTCCATGAAGAGAAAGTTCCATGTAAAGAAATTAAACGTAAAGGAGAGTTAGATTAATGAGGGATTGGCGAGTAGGAAGTAAAGAGAACACTAATGACTATAAGAATCACAGATAAAAGGAGTAATGACTACCCCCGGTGCTGAAATAGAGGGCCAAAGGAATGAAAAGGAATCTCGGAAGAGAATCTTTATAGTTCACATAAACAGGCTCACTGTAAACAAAGCCTTCTTTAAGTTTTACTCGGTGAACTGTGTGAACAGGGAAGCAGATTAACACACACATCATCAGATCGCAAGGAGTACCTGGTTGTTTTAGGTGAAAATCTTCAGGTGTAAAATCACAGCTGTTTGAGGCCATTTAGTGTAGGAGTAGGAAGAAGGGTGAGTCCCTTTAGCACATTCCTGCAGTGCAAAAGTACTCAAGGCCAGCATCTTGCGCCAGAGACACTCTCAGATGGTTTTGTAGTGCAAATTCTCTGATGAGACACCTTCCCAGCTCCCTAGACTGCTAATATCCTGCCCTTTGCAAGGCGGCTGGGACTCATCCTGGGGATGGGTGGGGAGCCTGTTACTCCTTCTTTGTCTAACAACTGTCTTCTGCAGAGCTTTTAACCAGCCCAGAGCCTCTAGATAAATGGGTCATTACCATTAGATTGATACAAGTTAAAAATTCAAAAAAACACAACCTGCCTTCTTTGTTGGGGAAAGCAGAAATGCCTTTAAGTAGGCCTTGTGGTACCTTAAAAATGCCCAGTTTTCTTATAGGCTACTAGGAGCCAGAATATGTAGATAAAAATATAACTTAGAACATAGGTGATTTTCGCATAAAATCAGCTCTCCTAATAATAGCAAAAAAAAACTTTTTTAAGTTTAAGTATTACTTGAGAGCCATCAGGATAGAATTATGTAAGTAAGGAAGGTTTGGGCAAATGTATTTTCATTATTATAGCCTCAACAGTTTTTTCCAATTGTAGACTAATGTCGTGTGTAAATTCAGTTTTTGCCTTGACTTAGTGTTCTACTTTTGCTCATAATAAAACATTTTAATGTTTGAAAAAGTTGAATTTTTAAAAATACTGTTAACTCTAGGTCTGCATTGCCTAATAACATAGCTACTAGCCACATGTGGCTGTTGGTCATTTGAAATGTGGCCAGTCTAAATTGAAATGTATTTTTTTTTTTTGAGTTGGCATCTCACTCTGTCACCCAGACTGGAGTGCAGTGTGCAGTGGCCGCTCCCAGCCACCGCAGCCTCGACCTGCTGGGCTCCGGTGATCCTTCCGCCTCAGCCATTATGAAATACATATTGGATCTTGAAGACTGAGTCCACAAAGTAACATGTAAAACCTCTCATTAATAATTTATGTCATGAAATAATATGTTAGATTTACTGAGTTAACTAAAATGTGTAAGTTGATTTCATCTCATTATATTTAACATGAATTCCAAAAAATTTTAAATTGCATAAGCAGTTCACTTTATAATTCTGTTAAATAGCACTGTTCTAGATCATCATGGTTTATTGAATAATGCTTCCATCTTTTGGTAGGTAATGGAAATGCTTTAAAAAAATTAATTTTCCAAAAACTAACTGTGGGAAAATTTAATAGAATGATGTGAGCTCCATCTATATGAAATACTGTTTTCTAAAGATGATAATAATTATAATTATATCACAGCACATAATCATATTACAGTACAAAAAGGTAGTAGGTGATGGAGTATAGAAATTAGTCAAAGATAAAAAAAATCAAGGAGGTTTTTGTGATATGCAGAGCAAGAGCCCACATTGTACAACACATGACAATCTTGGTTAATTAAGGGAGAACATTGAGTTGATGATATTATATTTGATTGTAAGTTAAATAGCAAGATAGTTTTGTCAGTCACATTTTAAATCTCAGAAGTTTATTCATTTACAAGAAAGAGGAAAATTAATTGGAATTGTTTGCAATCTTTTTTAAAGCAAGTAGTTTAAATTCTACATGTTATAGGGCAACTGAAATATATAGAACTGTTAAAATTATGTAGTTCTTTCATCTAATTAAAAATAATTTTATATTCTTAACATATTATTTGTATTTTTAATGCAAATAATGCAGGGATAATGTACTATTTTGCACTGCCCTTTATAATCTGAGGGGCATAGCACAATTTGGGATGGAGCTTGATTGCACTTTTTCTTAGCTATTACATAGGTAATAGCTAAAATTTTTGACCTTTTATAATTTAAAAGTAGCTCATCCTGTTTTGAGCTATGAGATGGTTTCTCTCTCTCGCTAAACGACTGTTTGGCTTACATGCAGCTCATTAAGTATATATAATTTAGAAGTAGAACACACCCACACAGAATGGTTAAACAAATATAAAAATAAAAACTAAGAAAAATGCTTATGTTTTACCCCTTTAGGATGAAAGCATGGGAAGAAACTTTTTCCTGATACAAGACTCCTACTAATATGCATCAATAAAAGCAAAATTTTTATTTAAAGTTAGACTTTATTTTAATGTTAAATCTTTTTTCTATCTTTATAAATAATATATAAATATATTCGTGTTAAAATTGAAATAGTATAAATAAACCTAATATTCTTCTCAGCTGTTTTGACTGCTTCTCCCTCCAAGGTGAACCACTGATACTTGATTGGTTATATCTGCTTAGATCTTTTTTACATGTGGGCATGTGCAGACACATCTGTTTGTGAAGATACATAGAGAGAACTTTAAAAATACCTTTGTGGTATCACGCCATATGTATTCTGTAATTTGTTCATCTTCATATTTTGTTTTGGAGTTATTTTCATGTCTGTACATACAGTTCTATTGCATTGTAATTTCGTAGTTTTTGTTTTCAATTATAAAAACAATGTATGCTTATTAAAACAAGTAAAATAGATCAAATCCACCAACTCCCCTTTCCCCCAGTTCCCACTCCTCTTGAATTAAGCCCTTCCCGGTATTTGTGCAGACACTGGCATTGTAGATAGAATTTGGATTTTTTTTTTTTTTTTTTACATGCAACATTAACATTTTGAACAGTTTCAGCTATTACTGAAACAGGTCATTTCTAAACTTAAAATTGGGACAAATGGCTGTACTGCAGAGTAGTGCCATTTTTGAGCACTGTGAATACAAGACTGAAGAATTAACAGCCACCCCTCAGATGGAGGACCAGGTGCAGGGTTAGCTGTTTCTGAATGTTGTAATCAGAAAGAGTGTGGCCATCTTCCAGCTGCTTGCCTGCAAAGATGAACCTCTGCTGGTCAGAAGGGATACCTTCTTTGTTCTGGATCTTGGCCTTCACATTCTCACTGGTATCACTGGGCTTAACTTAACCTCTAGGGTGTTGATCTTGCCTGTCAGGGTTTTCAGGAAGATCTGCATTTTGACCTGTTGGAAAATACAAAGATACTGCGAATTGGCAAACACATCCAGTCACCAGAAAGCCACAAGGCAGCCTCACAAAGCCAGTCGCCACTGAATGGAATTTTTTTAATAATTAAAAAAGATCAGGCCCTACAATTATTACTCAGATTATATCAGTCGAACAATACAAGGTAGACATCCTTCCAGTTTATTTTTTTGATAACTGTGCAAATAACAGTGCAGTAAACATCTTTGTACCTGATTTCACATACTTTGCTAGCATTTTTTATTAGGAAAGTGGTCAATGAGTGTGTTAATAAAAATGTTAGTGGGTGTGCCACATTGCTTTCCAAAAGTAATGTGTGAAGCTACACTTAGGTCTCAGAATCTCATGTTTACCATTCTGATGGTTGCAAAATTGTAACTTCTTATTTTAAATTGACATTTTCCTAACTACTGGTAGAGCAGAACATCTTTTTATAAGATTATTGACCACTGGATTTATTTTCAGTAGAGTGCCTGATTCATTTCTCTTGCTTATTTTTCTGTTGGGTTGCTTTTCTTTTTTTTTTTTTTTAAATCAGTTTATCACTTTTGGCAAATCTACTGCAAATATAGGTCTTTATAACATTTTCTTATGCAAGTAAAAATTTGTAATATAGGCAAATATTTTTATCTTTATGGCTTCTGAATTTTTATTTTGCTTGCAAAGGTCTCCCTCAGTCTAAATAGGTTTTAGAATTTTCAAATGTTTTTCCCTTTTTATTTCCATGTGGTTGATGATATTGAAAAAAATGTTGATTTTTTAAAATGTAATTAAGATTTTCTTAATTCATGTAATTTTTTAGTAGTCTTTAATATTCATTAAATTTTTTTTTCCCAACATTTTGAACCCTTTATCTCATGATTATATTACCTGAGTCTTATTGGGGCGAATAACAGCATTAGCAGATGTCACTGCCATGTTAATTAAGATGTGGTGTAAGTACGTTTAGCATTTCACTATTGAGTAGAATGTTTGCCCTTAGTTTTAGAAAATAGTCTCCAAGCCGGGGTCGGTGGCTCAGCCTGTAATCCCGCGCCTTTGGGAGGCTGAGGTGAGTGGATTGCCTGAGCCTATGGGTTCGAGACCCGCCTGGGCAGGCGAGACCTCATCTCTACAATAAATCAAAAAAGTAGCCGGGCGTGGTAGCGTGCGCCTGTAATTCCGGCTACTCAGAAGGCTGAGGCGGAAGGATCGCCGGAGCCCAGCAGGTCGAGGCTGCGGTGGCCGGGAGCGGCCACTGCACTCCAACCTGGGCAACAGAGTGAGACTCCAACTCAAAAAAAAAGAAAATAGTCTCTTTCATAATTAATTATATTGCCTGTTTATTTGTTTTATTTATGATTTTTATTAGGAATGACTGCTGAGTTGTCTTATGCCTATTTGATACTAGCATCAATTTTTATAGTATTTGTATTTAATAATGAATTAATTATGTTGATAAATTCTTAGTCATGAACTAGCTAACGCAAGACTCTTGAAATAATCCTTATGATAGTCTTCTAATACACGGTTATCTTCCCTTAGGTAGTATTTTATTTATAATTTTTTCCTTTATTCCTAGTGGAAAATATCTATTTTTCTCTCTCTTTGTACTGTCCTCCTGAAGGTGTGGGTGTTAGGTTTCCACTAGCCTCAGATTGGATTGCTGATCCAGAATATTGATAATTGCTGAAGACAGGTGCATGGGGATATGATTCGTTTCTCTGTATTACTGTGTGTGTTTGGAAATGATAAAGTTTTTAAACTTGAATTAGAGCTTTTCATATTTTTCTGTAGTCTAGGATAATTGAAGAAACAAAGTTTGTTTTTTCAAGGTTGAGAGAATGCAACTGTAAAACTATGTATACGTGATACTTTGTAAAATTATACATCTTGATTTATCTTTTTATTCATGATATATTTATCAGCTTTATTTAGCATTGTCTTGGTTCAACTTTTCTGTTTTCTTGAGGAAATAATGAACATTTACCTTTATTGTTTTGCTTGCCTTTAAAATTGATAACAGAATGAATATTATTAGAAATTTTTTTAGCACATATGTTAGTATTTCTCTAGGATAAATGTAGAAGTGGAATTAGAGTATGACATTTATATTTTTTGATTTGATAACTTCTCATTTTGCCCTCAGATAGTTAGTTTTGCACTTATTTTACCATCATTAGATGAGTGTCTATTTTTTTTTTTGATGTTGTCATGTGGAATTTCTCATGGGTGATAAGATTATTTCTTTTTTTTTAAATTCTTCTTTTTTGAAGTTGGGATCTCACTCTGTTGCCCAGGCTGGAGTACAGTGATACAACCACAGGTCGCCACAGCCTTGACCTCCTGTGCTCAGCTGATCTTTTGCCTTAGCCTCCTGAGTAACTGTACTACAGGCATGTGTCACCACACCCTGCTAATTTTTTATTTTTTATTTTTGGAGAGATGAGGCTCACTCTGTTGTCCAGTCTGGTCTCAAACTGCTGGACTCAAGCATTCTTCCCACGTTGACTTCCCAAGTGCTGGGATTACAGCACCTGGCAATTTCTAATTATTTTAAGTTGCATTTCCCTAGTTACTAGTAAGATTGAATGTGTTTCCATATTTGTTGTCTGTCTGTGCATCCTTTTTGGTATTGTTTTTCCTAGTATTTGTTCATTTTTCTTTTGACTTGTCTAACTGTTTTATAATTCTTTATTTTTCTAAATATCAAATTCTTATATATGTTGTTTAGGTCAACATATAGTCTTAATACTGAACTCTTACTATTTATGTTTGGTCAAACATGATGAAATTGCTAACATTGAGCTGTTAAAACTAAAAAACTTCATTTCATTTGGTTCAACCCAATATTATATATTTTTCCCAAATATTATTTATGTGTTTTAACCTTATTTTTATGTGATCACTTTTGTTGGTATACTATGGCTTCTGTGCACTGAGTCTTGTTTAAAAGACATTACTTTACCTGTTAATGATATAAAAATAAAAAAATAATTTTAGGACTTTATTGTATCCAAAATCCATGTATGTTTGTCGTTGACATGCATAGGGATCTAATTTTTTTGTGGACAGCTGTCCACAAATTTATTAAATAAATAAACACAATTTATTAAATAAATAATATGTTCTTTTCTAACAATTTTGGAATGCCACTTCTATGGTAGACTTTGCTACTGTGGATATGTTTCTTCATTTTCAATTTTATTACATTATCTGTTTTTCCTCCCTGTGGCAATGCTACTCTAGTTTTAATTGCTGGGATTTTATAATATATTGATAACTGTTAGTGCTAGTCACTTGTTGGTTTTTGAAGTTATCTCGCCTATTCTTATACTGTTGTCTTACAGATGATTTTCAGAGTTACTCTTATGCTCTTGATTTTTAATTTTAATAATGCAGTCTCCGGAGCAGAGAGGAAGAGAGAATTTCTAAACCTGGAGCTGTCTCAACTCCTGTAAAGCATGCAGATGATCACACACATAAAACAGTAGAAGAAGTTACAGTCGAAAGAAATGAGAAACAAGCACCTGCCCTTCCAGGTAAGCGTAACAGAATGCTGAATTCAAAAAACATTAGCAGTCAGACTAAAATCATTGCTGAGATTTACAGAAGGTTTTAAAGGTGTAATTTAGTCTCATCTATGTGAATTTTTCAGCATATGACTTCCAGCATTTTCCTTATGGATGGCAAGTTGGCATGGATTTGTAACCTTTCATGAATTTTTTTCTTTATTTTCTAGATAGAAAGCATTCATGGTTGACAGCTACTTGAATTATAAGTTTGTTCTCCAACACTACACATTCAAGAGAAACATTTGATTGGCTTCAAAAATTTAAAAACAAAAGTTATTTACTTAATGAGAATGTGTTCATAAGCATTGTTTACCTTTAAAGCTGTATATGAAGACCAGATATAAGAATGACAGAGAAATGTATAGATGATCTCCTCTTGTATCCTTCTGTTGTTCTTCCCTAGAGAATAGATTTTTCAAATTCTGACAGAGCTATGAAAAACACGGGTTACCTTGCAACATACATACTTGTTACTAAAACTTTAGAATTTCTTACTGTAAAATGTACTCTAATACATATGGTATATATGCTCCTGGTTTCTTATGTTATTATTCCATCTTTTTATAAAGTGAGTCCTGCACAGTTTATTTTTTTTTTCCTCTTAGAACCAAAGCCTGTGTATGCTCAAGTTGGGCAACCAGATGTGGATTTACCTGTCAGTCCATCTGATGGTGTCCTACCTAATTCAACTCATGAAGATGGGATTCTTCGGTAATGTGATTTTTGTCCATAATTAATTATTATTTAGAGTGAGAACTTATACTTTTAAAAGTAGTGCATACTACTTAATACTATGATTAGATTCTTTTTTAATTTAACAGTCTCCTACTTATGTAATAGTGTCGGACAGTGATTAGAGTAAAACCAATTTCTTAGATGTTCTCTCACCACTATCTACCTAGTTTTTAGGTTAGGAATTTTAAAAATAAAAAGTGTTCTATTTAGACATCAGAGTTTCCATAGTGTTTCTCAATTTGAGCACTATTGACGCTTTGGGTTAGATAACTGTTCATTGTGGGAGACTGTCCTATGCATTGTCACATGTTTAGCAGCTTCTCTGGCCACTAGATGCCATTAGCACCTCTATTCCATGTGTCCCCAGTTGGGACAACCAGAACTATCTTTAGACATTGCCAAATGTTCTCTGGGGACAAAAATCACCTGTGGTTAAGAACCTGTTCCAAGCCGGGCTCGGTGGCTCAGCCTGTAATCCCGCAACTTTGGGAGGCTGAGGTGAGTGGATGGCCTGAGCCCATGGTTCGAGACCCTCCTGGGCAACTTGACAAGACCTCATCTCTACAATAAGTCAAAAACGAGCCGGGCGTGGTAGCGCGCACCTGTAGTTCCAGCTACTTGGAAGGCTGAGGCGGAAGGATCCCCAGAGCCCAGCAGGTCGAGGCTGCGATGGCTGGGAGCGGCCACTACACTCCAGTCTGGGCGACAGAGTGAGACTCTAACTCAAAAAAAAAGAACCTGTTCTAGATTAATTTGCAACTCAAAACTAAGTTTTTGTGTCTTATGCCTTTTGTTCCTCTTTTTTTTTTTTTTGAGCCAGGAGTTAAATGTTTTTTGGCTGGTGTGCAGTGGCACAATCACAGCTCACCAAAGCCTCAACCTTCTGGGCTCAGGTCATCCTTCTGCCTCAGTAGCTCAGACACAGGCATGTACCGCCATGCCTGGCTAATGTTATGATGTTTTTGTAGAATGGGGTCTCACTGTGTTGCCTAGGCTGGTTTTAAACTCCTGGCATCTAGTGATCCTCCCCCCACTTTGACCTCCCAAAGTGGGGGATTACAGGTGTGAGCCACCTCACCTGGCCTACTGTTATGTTTTATCCTTAGAAGAATTATGGTTTTGTAAATAAGTTTCAAACCATCATGATTAGCAAATTAGTTTTTTTGTTGCCTCTGGTAAAAGGGACATGACGTGAGTAATTGAAAATTGACTAATTTCCTCAAGTGCATTAGATTTAGAACTTCCCACTCTTATTTATTTTCTCTGCTAAAGAAAATTGGGGCCGGGCATGGTGATTCACACCTGTAATCCCAGCAGTTTAAGAGGCCTAGGCAGGAGGACTACTTGAGTCCAAGATTTCAAGACCAGTCTGGGCAACATTGCGAGACCTCGCCTCTATAAAATAATTTAAAAATCAGGCTCTGTGGCTCAGTCTGTAATCCCGCACCTTTGGGAGGCTGAGGTGAGTGGATTGCCTGAGCCTGTGGGTTCGAGACCCGCCTGGGCAGTGAGACCTCATCTCTACAATAAATCAAAAAATCAGCCGGACGTAGTAGCGCATGCCTATAATTCCGGCTAATCGGAAGGTTGAGGCGGAAGGATCGCCGGAGCCCAGCAGGTCAAGGCTGCGGTGGCCGCTCAGTCTGGGCGACAGAGTGAGACTCCAGCTCAAAAAAAAATAAAAATAAAATAAAAATTAGCTGGATGTGGTGTCATGTGCCTGTAGTCAAGAGACTGAGGGAGAAGGATTGAAAACCCAGGAGTTTACAGCTGCAGTGAGCCATGATTGTGCCACTGCACTACAGCCTTGGTGACAGAATGAGACCCTGACTCAGAAAAAAAATTATTACCTCAAGACCCAACTAGGCAGATAAATACAGTTTCTGAAGTAGGTAGAGAGTATACAAGTTTTAAATAGCACATTTTAAATATTAAGTGATTGATAATTCAGACTTTCATAAATTGTGAAAGCATAG
The DNA here is from genome assembly GCF_000164805.1 of Carlito syrichta. Taxonomy (NCBI): domain Eukaryota; kingdom Metazoa; phylum Chordata; class Mammalia; order Primates; family Tarsiidae; genus Carlito; species Carlito syrichta. The sequence continues at coordinate 370,335 of NW_007246462.1, forward strand.
TCCCCCCCCCTTTTTTTTCCCTTTTCTTGGGGGAGTTAGTTGAAAGCTTTTATAAGTCTTGAAGGTTTAGGAAACTTGAATGATAAGATTCCAGAGATGTACTTCTTTGGGAACGCCCTAAAGAACAAATACCAAAGAAGGCTTGGGGGTGTGGACAGGATTAGTAGCTGAGCCAGGAAAGGTTTGGTTTTTCATTTAAGTCTAATGAATGCATTAAAGGCAGAAGTAGTTAGTGAGTCTATACTATTATATATATTTGATATAATACAGATGGGGCAAAGTGTGAAATGTTAGTCATCTAAGGCACATGACACTCTTGGTGAGATTTGACCTAAAACTGTCCTCTAACAGTAATTTTCAAAAGCTAAATTTTCTTTTTTCTTCATTTATTTTTATTTTTTGAGTTGGAGTCTCACTCTGTCGCCCAGACTGGAGTGCAGTGGCCACTCCCGGCCACCGCAGCCTCGACCTGCTGGCCTCTGGCGATCCTTCCGCCTCAGCCTTCCAAGTAGCTGTAATTACAGGCATGCACTACCACACCGGCTGATTTTTTGATTTATTGTAGAGATGAAGTCTCGCTGCCCAGGCGGGTCTTGAACCCGTGGGCTCAGGCAATCCACTCACCTCAGCCTCCCAAAGACGCGGGATTATAGGCTGAGCCACCGAGCCCAGCTAAAAGCTAGATTTTCAAAAGCGCTCATGTGGTTTTACTTTTTGAGGGACACTGCTAGGTTGGTCAAGGGCAGGAGAGGATTTTTCTAAGGACGAGAGTCTTAAGTCCTTTGAGGAAATGTTTAAAGAGCTTTCTGTATAGTTGGTTTAAGAGAAGAATCTGTGAGAATCCTTTTGACTCAGTTGGTAAGGTAGGATACCATCACAACCAAGGGACTCAGACCATTCATATAGTAAAGCTGATAGCTTAATGGAGAGATCAAAGATGCCACCAGCCCTGTCAGTGAGTGACCTCATCTAACCTACAGGCTCTTACTTTTGTATGTAGCTAATGCTAATTCCAGATCAGGAAACTGAATCAAAGGTGAATACATTATAAGTTCAAAAAGCTAAGGTGGTCTTTAACTAGTTAGTTTAAAAGGACTAGAAATCTCTCCTCCTTCAACTCACTCATTTATTTGATTTGTGCTGTTTAGTTATTTTCTATTTCAATAATTGGTTATTGTTACTTTCTGCTTAGTAAATTAAGAGGAAAATGACTTTTTCTACACCTCATGTCAGAATAGGTAAAATAGTGTGTTTTCTTGGCAAAGAATGTGGGAGTACTTAGGAAAACCTGTAAGAGAAACACAAAGAGTGATTTGTTCTGATCTGTTTCTGCCTAGCCATTCTTCTAACGCACTCTTCAGTATTTGTTTTAGGAGTATCACAAGTGTCAGCACTACACTGGTACCAGAAGGGGGTGGTATACATGCATTAATTTTTTTATTCTCTCTCTAACAGGAAAGGGGCAGAGATTGGATATGGGCTAATATAAAAAGACTGAATGATTATAAGATTTGTGTGTTAAAATTCAAGGGGCAACAGAGTAAATGAACAACTCTGATCCAACTGCAAAATTTTTAAAATCGCTGTCTTGTGGGTGTAGCAATTACAATGCCATAGAGAACCCCTGATTTACACTCCATGATGTCAGGAAAATTTGTCAATTTATTCTTCAGTGTCTACTTTTATTTTTAAAATGGGACTTTTCAGTTATTCAGTAGAGAAGATTATGGTGTGAATTGAGTTGAAAAAAATGGAACTTGGTTGGCCATTGAAATGCATTATATGTACCCAAGACTGAGAGTTGAAAAAAAATTATTTTAGAAAGTAATTTTATAAATTAGTTATATAAAACAGAACTTGTATATTAACCCTTTGTACTTGGAGACATCTCGCGGATCACCTACCAGCAACTTTACTGCACAGTTTTTGTTTTTGTTTTTTTGAGTTGGAGTCTCACTGTGTCGCCCAGACTGGAGTGCAGTGGCCACTCCTGGCCACCGCAGCCTCGACCTGCTGGGCTCCAGCTATCCTTCCACCTCAGCCTCCCAAGTAGCCGAAACTACAGGCGTGTGCTACCACGCCCAGCTAATCCTCTTGCCTCAGCCTCCCAAAGTGCTGGGATTACAGGCTGAACCACTGAGCCCGGCCTTGACTGCACTTTTTTGTGAAATAGTGAAAAACAAATCACTTCATATTAAATAGTACAGTGTTGGAACAAATTATTTTATTGTAATGATATTTGGCTTATAATGGAATTTTGGACATTGAAGAACTTATTTATGACCAAAAAATAAAAATTTTATATCTTACATTTTTCTAATGTGGTAATGTATGAAATAGTAACCAACAAGCCTTCCAGGTTCATTGATATATGTTGTACAGTAGTAATTTGTTTGATGTCTTCCACTTGGTGTTTTTCTATTGAGTGGACAATGCAGTCTCGTTTTCATCCTCCCACATTAATAATATGTAACTTATTATCCAGTCTGTTGTTTGAAGATGATGTGGAAGGACACACTCATGATTCCTGAAAACTACTTCTCAACTGACCAATGAGAAACTTGACAAATTTCACATGAAACATAGGTTTTCATTGTTTTTGAATGGAATACTTAAAGAAAACATACATTTTTGAAACTTTGCAGTTGTATGAGTTTGTTCTGTATAATCACCAGCAATCTCTTTATGTCCTCTAAGAGGGGACATCTGAGTGGTTTGGTAGATTTGCAATGTCTCCTCAGAGGGGACATGTGAGTGCAAGGGGTTAAATTTGGATTTCCTAAAACTTACTTTGTTAATCATAAGGTGTTATTGAATCTGATTTTGAATTCTATCACTAAATTTTATTCAGTAAATTAGTAATGTGTGAGAAATTTTAGAAATGATGGTTCCTTTATTTCATTTTGAATATGGTTTTTATAGTAGCAGTTTGCTGTTACTTCTCAAGCTTCTCTTAAGTTTTTCAAATGAAATATCTACTTTAACAGGCCCAGCATGAAATTGGTAAAATTCAAAAAAGGAGATAGTGTGGGTTTACGGCTGGCTGGTGGAAATGATGTTGGAATATTTGTGGCTGGCGTTCTGGAAGATAGCCCTGCAGCCAAAGAAGGCTTAGAGGAAGGGGATCAAATTCTCAGGGTATGTCAGTATTTAAACCTACATGGATTTCAAAGTACTCAGATCTATAGAAATAGGCATCAAACACAATTGACCTACCGCTGTAATTAAATTGTAATCTGTGTACTGTTTCTTGCGCTAACTAGACTTTGAAAGTAAAAAATTCATTAGTTCTGGCTTAGGCTGGACTTTGCATTTCCCATTTCTACATTTGCTCTAGTTCACTGCTGTGTTATACTTACTATATAGTATGATGTTTCACATTAGTCACTAGTGTTCACAGAACCTACAAGAAAGTAAGTCTTATATTCCTATTGATATCCTGGTGAATGTAAAGTTAAACATTCAGATTGACAAGACTGCCATGGGTCACAACTTGCTGGCAAGGAGCATCATGTATTCCTCTAATGGGGGTCATCTTTGAAGGCAGTCTACATAGCCTCTAGGACCTTCTTCACCCCAAATCATGGCTCAGGCACAGAGGGATGGAATTTACATCAGGGGCAAATAGGTAAGCTGCCCTGGCTTTGAAACTTCATACCCCACAAGAGGCAGGATTAGTTAGAGAAAATCTGGAAAACTCAGGTTAGACACCATCTATCAGTGGAGTCATTCGGGTCTTTTGATTTTTCTTTCTTCTTCCCTCCCTCTGTCTCTCTCTGTGTCTCTGTCTCTGTCTCCCCTCTGTCTCTCTCTGTGTCTCTGTCTCTGTCTCTCTCTCTCTCTCTCTCTCTCTCTCTCTCTCTCTCTCTTTTTCTCTTTCTCTCTCTCACTTTTCTATAAAGCAAAGCTGCCTAGTAATAGTACTATTTTCATCTGTCTCTTCTCTTTTTAAAATATCCAAATCTCCATTGATTTCTGGTAGATAAACTATGTCCCATTTTAATCAGAAGACTGCACCTCTCAGATGTGAATTGCTGCACTAACTCTCTCTCCACCTCAAAGTATCTTTGCCATGCTGGCTCACTTCTGGTCTCTTTTGCATTCACATTACCTGTGTCCTGGATTTAGTGTTGTGTCTACTCTGGCATCTTGCAGCTTTGTTCACCTTTTTTTATTTCCCTCTTTCTTAGTTCATCTGTCTTCCACTGTCTTGTTTCTCTACTTTGGCTGTTGAACTTGTTGAAACTGTGGCTGATTCTCTTCCTTGTTTTCCTTTCAGTCATTGTGATCGTACAGTTTTACAGTCTGGCTTCCGCTTTAACCACTGATGAATCTGAGTTTTCAACAAACCATCATTGAACTAGCATCATTCTCATCCCTCAGCTTTCTTTATCTTTAGCAGTGTTTTGACTGTCTTTAATCTCTCTTCAAGTGTGTCCTTTCTTGAATATCATAATACTGCCATCCTGGTATTCCTCTAATCTTTTTTATTCTTTTCCTGCCTTCTTTACTGATTCTTTTAAAACTTAGGGGATGCCGGTAACTCTCTGCTTCCCTCTTGTTATACAGTCTCCATCATAGGTTTGGTCGCTTACATGAGCAGCCCACAGTCAGTCTTTTCACACACTAAGCAATTTCCTGCATCCCCTCAGATTGCCATCCACGGTCATTTTCATCTGATTCTCCTTTCCCTTCAAACTAAACAAGTCAGGAAGTCTAGGCATCTTCTCCAACTTACTGATTTCCATCTGACATTGTATTGTGATTCTTTTTGATGATATTTACATTGTTCTCAATTCAGTTATGTCAGAAACATTTGAACACATGTATAATGATGTTTACTATGCCAGGAAAATTAAACCTATTTTCTTACTCACCTTATATGCTATTTTGAAGTAATCCAGGCATGCATTTAAAACTATTTTTTAATAGTTTATTTTTATTTGTATCATAAAAGTAAGTAGTACATGTTGGTGTTTTGTTTTTAATTGGGAAAATTTCCAGAAGGTGGAAAGAGAACCCACTGGTAATCCTCCTCACAATAACTGGTTGCATTTTGATAAAAGTTTCATTTTGGTACTTCCAAGCTTCTGATAGAAGTAAATATTAACTTGACAGATACTGAGTCTGCATTATACAAATGCTGTTATAGAGATCCCAAAGTGCATACTTTTTTTAAAAATGCCATTTACTGTTTGTTTCTTTTTCAGTGACTAGTGGCAAAATAGGACTGTATTAGACATTCATAGACTATATAATTTAAAATGTCTAAACCCAAAGATTTTACATTAATAATGAGTGCCTGCTTGTTTTAAGTTAGACTATATTCTTTTCTCCAAAGTAAAATAAATTTTTCCCTGTTAAAGATATGATATTTTCAGATTAAGTAGACTCTGAGAATATTGGTGTCCTGTATATAAAAATATTTTTATATTCTTAAACAGCCAAGAATGATTTACAAAATTTTATTTTTATAGGTAAACAACGTAGATTTCACAAACATCATAAGAGAAGAAGCCGTCCTTTTCCTACTTGACCTCCCTAAAGGAGAAGAAGTGACCATATTGGCTCAGAAGAAGAAAGATGGTGAGATACTGTCAGAAAATAGAGGAAATAAACCTGTAGGAGTTTGAGGACTTACATAGGGATTTATTCAGTTTTTAAAAGATAAATCACTCAAAGTTGAGTGATGAATGAATTTGTTAATTTCAGAGTGAGTTAATTTTATTTATTTTAAGTCATTCCTCCAAATGCCATCCAACCCTTACAAGTCATAGAAACATTCTACTTATTTATTAGCTGTCAGAACCATGCAGAAGTATATACTGGTAGCTTTCCATTTTTGTACTGATGTTTTCTAAGCAATATACTTAGATGTTTGTTATCATTAATTCAAGAGAAACCTAATTATCTCAGTGATAAATTCAGATACACTTTTTGTTTAGAACAGGGCTTTCAGCCTCTACGCTGTTGGCATTTTAGGCCAAATAATGCTGTGTTTTAGGGTCTGTCCTGGGCATTGTAGGATGTTAGGAGCATTCCTAGTCTCTACCCACCAGGTAAGATGCCATCAGGATACATCCTCCCCACTTAGTACACACACTTGCAGTAATCAAAAATGTCTCCAGGCCGGGCTCGGTGGCTCAACCTGTAATCCCAGTGCTTTGGGAGGCCGAGGCAAGTGGATCGCCTGAGTCCATGGGTTCGAGACCCACCTGGGCAACTTGGCGAGACTTCATCTCTACAATAAATCAAAAATTAGCCAAGCGTGGTAGTGTGCACCTGTAGTTCCAGATACTTGAAAGCCTGAGGCGGAAGAATCACCGGAGCCCAGCAGGTCGAGGCTGCGGTGGCTGGGAGTATGCCGCTGCATTCCAGTCTGGGCGACAGAATGAGACTCCAACTCAAAAAAAAAAAAAAAAAAAAGTCTCCGGATATTGGCAAATGTGCCCTAGAATGGCAAGGGATAAAATTGCCATGATTTGAGAACCACTGATTTAGAATATGTGAATGTCTATAATGTTTACAAATAAATTAAATTAGATGATATAAACACAAAACAAGTGTGTGGCTTTGGACAATTACTTGATCTATTTCTGCAGCTGTTTTCTCATCTGCCATTGGAGGTGCTGAGAGTTTCCATTTCTTGAGGTCATGGTGATGGGTACATGAGATATAATACTTAATACAGTACCTGTATTACATAGTAAGAATTTAGCATTTGTTGGATACTGTTGTTGTTAATATTTTCAAGAGCATTTTCACATAATGTCCACTTCAGATTAACCTCTCATTCCACTAAATATTGATAATTTGTTTTGATTCTTTTTAGTTTATCGTCGCATTGTAGAATCAGATGTAGGAGATTCTTTCTATATTAGAACCCATTTTGAATATGAAAAAGAATCTCCCTATGGACTTAGCTTTAACAAAGGAGAGGTGTTCCGTGTTGTGGATACCTTGTACAATGGAAAACTGGGCTCTTGGCTTGCCATTCGAATTGGAAAAAATCATAAGGAGGTAGAACGAGGCATCATCCCTAATAAGAACAGGTATGAAGGCTTGAATACATCTCATAGAACAAGTTAAGTAAATGATGATAGACTGTTTCAATACCACTGGGAAATTTTGGTGATATAAAGAATTATTGTATTTATATATCTATAACTGAGTTTTATAAAGCTTCTTTATTATAACCATTAAGATTTAAACTGGGGCAACCCCTTCAGGTCCCCTCCCACTGTGGGAGCTTTTCTGTCCTCAATAAATCCTGCTTTAAAAAAAAAGATTTAAACTGCATGTAAATGTCTATTCAGTATTATTAATATATGTCGTTTCATTGTGAGCCTTTTTCCATTTTGTTTATTTTGCCTTTAATTTTATCTTTTCTCGTATAGAGCTGAGCAGCTAGCCAGTGTACAGTACACACTTCCAAAAACAGCAGGGGGAGACCGCGCTGACTTCTGGAGATTCAGAGGTCTTCGCAGCTCCAAGAGAAATCTTCGAAAAAGCAGAGAGGATTTGTCAGCTCAGCCAGTTCAAACAAAGTTTCCAGCTTATGAAAGGGTGGTTCTTCGAGAAGGTAGTTTATTTTCTACAGACTAACCTTATGCCCTCTAATGTCAATATGTTTAAGAAAGAAAAGGTATAAGCTGTGCTATTTTTCATTTAAATTTCTTTCCAGCTGGATTTCTGAGGCCTGTAACCATCTTTGGACCAATAGCTGATGTTGCCAGAGAGAAACTGGCAAGAGAAGAACCAGATATTTATCAGATTGCAAGTAAGTAACCTGCAGACTGACTTAAGATGACATTGACAGTGTTTCTTTACCAGTTATTCTTCTAGAAGAATGAATCTGATCCATTCACTTAATAAAAACAAAACTTTTTATAAGTAAAAAATTTGCAGTTTATCCCATTCTTTTAATTTAGAGGGAAACCGAAGTGACTGTGTCTTTATTCCACCAATTCCTTTTTTTTTTTTTTGAGTTGGAGTCTCACTCCATCGCCCAGACTGGAGTGAAGTGGCACGCTTACAGCCGCCCCAGCGTCAACCTGCTGGGCTCCAGCAGTCCTTCCACCTCAGTCTTCCAAGTAGCTGGAACTATAAGTGCACGTTACAAGGCTTGGCTGTTTTCTGTTTTTTATTGTGGAGACAAGTTCTCGCCAAGTTGCCCAGGCTAGTCTCGAGTCTGCGGGCTGAGGCAGTCCACTTGTCTCGACCTCCCTAAATGCTGGGATTACTGGCTGAGCCACCGAGCCCAGCCAATTCCACCAGTTCATTTTAATAAGAATCACCATTTATGAAACTCTTGGCCTCCTGTGAAAACTGCTTAGCACACAGTCTTGTTTAATTCTCACTACTACCTTGAGGTAAGAATTATAATATCCACTTTATACTCGCACACTCTGAGCCTTGGGGTGGTTACAATTGGGATCAACGACCTCATTAAACTTTTCTGTAGACACTCAGTGGTGAGTAAAAAGACTGGACTTTGACCACATTCTTTCTGGCTCCAATCCAGTGCTTTTCATCATTAAACTAACAAATATGGAAATAGGTAAAAAGGATGATAAGCATTGGCTAATGCTTTCAATTGTTATCACTGTAGACCTTGGTATAAGGTAGTATAAAATGTAAATACTGAGGCTACAGTATTTTATATGCCAAATAGATTTTGCTTACAGATCCATTGTTTTATTTCTTTTTTTTTTTTTTGAGTTGGAGTCTCACTCTGTCGCCCAGACTGGAGTGCAGTGTCCGCTTCCGGCCACCACAGCCTCAACCTGCTGGGCTCCGGCGATCCTTCCGCCTCAGCCTTCCAAGTAGCCGGAATTACAGGCATGCGCTACTACGCCCGGCTGATTTTTTGATTTATTGTAGAGATGAGGTCTCACTGCCCAGGCAGGTCTCGAACCCACGGGCCAGGCAATCCACTCACCTCAGCCTCCCAAAGGCGCGGGATTACAAGCTGAGCCACCGAGCCCAGCCATTGTTTTATTTCTTAAGTGTTTTTCTAATTATAAAAATATTCTGTATTTGGAAAAGTTAGAACGTTAATTTTGACATACATTACCACCATCCTAAATTTTACCCCACTGTATTTTCTTCAGCCCTTTTAAGCATACTTTGACCAAGGTTTATTTGTACTATTTGCATATCTTGTTTTTCTTCTTAATAGGTAATGACACATTTTTATTTTATTATCTATCCTGTAAACATTTTTAATTTGATGAACTTTTTTTTAATGTAGTTTGTTTCAAATTTGTAGTTTACCTGTTACCTGTTTCTATGTTATAGAAATCTGTCCATATTTTGTTTGCTTGCTTATGCTCTGCCTTATTTCCCGAAAAACTTAAATCCTATTTTCCCATATTGATGATGAATTGTTACTGCTTCCAGAGTTGTGCCATGGAATTTTGTTGTACATAATGGCAGTATCTGAGACCCTAATTAACACATTTTTACTATAATGTTTTTATTTTTAATTTTTAGAGACTATGTCTCGCTCCGTTGCCCAGGTTGGAATATAGTGGCACAATCATGGCTCACTACAGCCTTGACCTCCTGGACTCTAACGATCCTCCTGCCTTAGCTTCCTGATTAGCTGGGATTACAGATGTGTGCCATCTCACCTGGCTAATTTTTTTTAATTTTGTATAGAGATGGCTTCTCACTATGTTTAACAGATTGGTTTCAGATTCCTGGCTTCAAGCAATCCTCCCTCCTCAGACCTCCCAAAGTGCTGGAATTACAGCATCAGCCACCATGCTGGCCTAATTAATACTTTTAAAGTATTATAGTGTTAATTTAAAGACTTCAACATTACCTTTTTTAATATATTGCTTTTCATTTGGTTGTGAATGAAGTTGAATGAGGATATTTTTGGAAAAATCAGAAGATTTGCAAATGGCAGTACAATTTAAACAAGTTGGAAAATGATTTCTGTTTTCCCGCTTAGTTTTTTCAGAAGAGGTCTTTTTATGTCATTGTTTGTATATAACATTTCAACTAAAGAAGTTGGTGGTGACCCCATAATCAAATTAAGGGTTTTTAAATGTAGGAATAGCAAGTGTGAAGACTTAAAGAATTCTAACTCTACCTTAAGGGGTAGTAGATTGGTTTAATTAGACTGACTTCACAACTAGGCTATTATAAAAGGGATTCAGGTAGCTTAGTCTCGTGTCCTCTTTGAATCTAATGAGTCTTTTGAATTAAGAAATTAAGAGCATTTTCTATGACAGAAACTCCCAGTTGAGGTAAGAATTATAATATCTATGTTACAGTCAAGCATCCTGACCCTTAATTCTCCTGTGTTGACCAGATTTGAAATTCTGCCCTGTTTGCCCATGGAGCTTTGTCTTAAGATAGTCTCATTCTCAAAAATTATTCCGCTTGTCTCTCAGTGTGACTTGTCTTTCCAAGTTTCGGCCTTTGATCTGAAACACCATAGCTTTTCCTTTTCCTTCATGCTTTCCTTGTGACCAGAGTCATAAATATCGCTGTTCCTTTTTACTGAAGAACTTCATGTAAATTGAACTAATGAGGTGATGTTGGTTAGAAATCAACCCAAGTTGCATTGGCATTTCATACGCCAGTGGAAAGGGACAGGTTGCCAGGATGAAGCCATAGGCTGTCTCACAGTTACAGATTAACAGCTTTCCCTGCTCCCAAGTTCCCTGTCTGCTGATGTGCCTAGGTTATCTAAATCAGAACTTCCTAGACCATCTGCCATAACATTGTTGCTGGTGGTTTATGGACATGCCAAGGTATTGATCTCCTCAGCCAGCAGTGGCTGGGCTGAGTTGACACAGGAGCAGCCTCCTCAGTTTTTCTCGGTATACTATACAAATAATAGGATTTTCTCTTTATGTCATAGCGTGGAAAAGGGTGGGAAGTAGTGCTGTGCTGAGCTGTGTTGGAGCCTCAGGCAAAAGAAAAAAATGTTCCAAACAATTTATTATAATTTTACTGTCCTGTCTTTAATTGAAGCAGGCTCATCAATTCTATTTTTAAAATCTTAATTATCTCATTTTCAAGTGAGAGAACTGCCATATTTGATGTTTATCTTGACCAAGTGACAATCTTAAATAATTTTTACCAAAGTTTTGCTTGCTCATTGACTCTGTTTAAAATTTTGATGTGCTGTTTGTTTCATGTGGGTTTTTTTTGACATCACCTTTTGTTTTTCTAAAAAATCCTGCATCAAAATTTCAGTTTAATTACTGAGATTTTCAGGGGGGGCATCCTCTTAAGTTTATACTTGAAGCAGGTGCCCCTCTTGCCTTCTAATCCTGGCCATGTTGGGTGGCATTGATCTAACTCGATGGGAGTAGGGGTGTGCTACTGACCTCTAGTGGGTAGAGTATAGAAATGCTGCTATACATAAGCCACAATGTGCAGTACAAGACAGTCCCCACAAAGTGTTTTAGCCAGCCCAGCTTGTCAGTGGTGACCAGTATTTGAGAAACTCTAATCTAACCAATGAAAATTTACTGTTTTACTTTTGTCCTGACTTATGAATAGAAAGTGAACCCCGAGATGCTGGAACTGACCAACGTAGCTCTGGCATTATTCGCCTTCATACAATAAAGCAAATCATAGATCAAGTAAGTTATCAAAACTGATCTGTTTCGTTGTAAGTTGTCATTGTGTTTTTGAGTGGGATTAAATTTAGTTAATTTAAAAGTAGAAGGTAGTTTTTCCTTAGATTATTACTGCTGTGCCATAAGAAAATGAAGGCCTTTCTGAAAGGTGTTATAATAATTACCTTTAAGAAAACAGTTATTGTAGGCATCAAATGATAATTTTTCATTACTACTAAACAAGTATGTAATGTTCAGGTGTAATTGACAGATTGTTTATATTACATTAGTATAATTCAAGTTTTGCATTTTGGTATATTGCATAGGGAATATCAGGAACATTGAATTATTATACTTATTATCCTATAACTGAAAACAGATAAAGTTTTTTAGAAATTGAACTGGAAATTATATTGAATTCTGATTATAATTTTTTTGACATGTGCTCCTGAGACATATTAGAATAAAATAAAAGTCCCACTGCTGCTGAAATGTAGCATAAACTGCCTTTTTCTGAAGATAACGATTCTTAATTTATGATGTCTTACACCTTTGTGTATGTTTTTCTTTCTGTCTCCAGGACAAACATGCTTTATTAGATGTAACACCAAATGCAGTTGATCGTCTTAATTATGCCCAGTGGTATCCAATTGTTGTATTTCTAAATCCTGATTCTAAGCAAGGTGTGAAAACAATGAGGATGAGGTTATGTCCAGAATCCCGGAAAAGTGCCAGGAAATTATATGAGCGATCTCATAAACTTCGTAAAAATAATCACCATCTTTTTACAAGTGAGTATGTTAAAGGCCACCTTTCAGCTTAAAATGTCCAGGCAACAATATGTAGGCAAAAATGTTGTGCTGTTCACATATTAAAACTTATATGACCTTTACTGGAAAGCTTCCTGTGCCAAAATAGAAATTTCAAATATTTTTATCCCCATATGCCATTGTTTTAGTAATGATGATTGAGCTGTAAGCATGGTTGAATGAACTCTTCTGGCTTTGGCTATGTTCTAACCATAAACGACATTGTTCATTTATTTTCAGCAACAATTAACTTAAATTCAATGAATGATGGTTGGTATGGTGCATTGAAAGAAGCAATTCAACAACAACAGAACCAGCTGGTATGGGTTTCTGAGGGAAAGGTAAGAAATTTCTATTACTTTTTGACATGTCCAATGAATTACATAACTAATCAGAGATGCCTTTGAGTTATTCTTGTTATCTTATTGGATCAACATATTAGAGTAATTTGGAGAAAATAAGCTTTTAGGTTTTTATAATTTGTTTGTAGGGGTTATAAAAGTTGTTTTTGATAGAGATTCTTACATTTTCTACCTGTTGAATTAACACATTGGTAGGACTCTCTCTTAAACAATTCTCAAATAATGAAAAACAAGTTGGGTTCTGACTCTGCTCTTATCTGGCTGTGAAATGACAGCTTGGAACCTGGCTTTAGTTTGCGCCTCTAAAAATGAGGGGATTTGGATGGCCTAGATGAGCTGCTCCCAAAATACTGTCCCAGCACACTGAACTCAGACCTCGCTGTGAGAGAAAAGGCACTCTGAAGGCAAGCAGTGGGTGGGAACCTGCACACCCAAGTGCCCTTGAGGAGTGTCACGGTAGCCGCTTGCATTTAGAGGTTCTGAGACATCTAGAAAGTTAAAAAGAATGCTTTTGAGCATTTCCTCACACTTTTACCTATGAATTTTTTTTTCACTCAGCACCTGTTAACATTCTTACAACATCCTGGGAAGTACTGAATAAAGCAACAGTTCTTTGAATTTTGGTTGTATATATGTCCAAATGACCAGCTTTAAAATAACTGCCTTCTGTTATCAGTCTTTCTTGTTTTAAAGCAGTCTTTGATGGGAAGGGTCTGTTTATTTTGTCTGGAGAGTTAATCATTTTCTCAAAGTACACCATTGAAGGAACCTTAATTTTTTTCAGTGTCTTTTACCTTCTTCAGATGAGCATAGTATTTATAAGTTTTGGTTGTTAGGAAAGACTGAGACTGTGTCTGTTTTTTTATTTTGTTTGTTTGTTTGTTTTGTATTCCTTGTTGGTTTGGTTTTTGTTGTGTTTTGCCCCTGCATGGTCCCTACCTTCCTCTGCCTGGCTGTGGCTACAGATGCTCTGGCAATGCATGCTGCATGCTTAGGACCACCGTGCCCCTATCCAGAAACACACAGCCTCTGTAAGAAGAGATGTTAAACGTTTACATCTAGAGGTAGCGTCTGCCGTTCTCACCTATAGTAATGCATCAGAACCGTGATTTTTCTCATTGTGTACCAGTTTGGGGGATGAGCCATGCATATGAGATCATAAGACCACTTTGAATAACTTACATGTCACTGGGACACTTGATAGGAAAACCAAGGTGAAAAAAACCACTACACCATTTTACAACAACACACTATTACTAATTTTTACTTTTGCAGCATTTGATAAAAAAGATTGCAGTCTTCATACTGATCTTATCTAACAACAGAATTCTGTTAACATCCTTTATATCAGGTAGAATGTTAATAGGTTGTACTGCTGAATTCTTTTTTTTTTTAATTAGAAAAAGTATAGTTTATTTAGAACATAAATTTAAGAGAGAAAGAGGAGATACACCTTTCCAAGGTAGGGGAGGGGGCCAAAGCCAGGAAACATGGCCTGGCCATAGCTCAAAGAGCACATGGCCACACCATAGCTTAGCAAGGCAATGGCCCGCACTGCTGAATTCTTAAAATGAAATTGGTCTATAAATCATTTCCAAAGATGCACAACGTATACCGGTCTACCTATCTGAGAGGTTATTTTAATCCACAAATTGTAATTTTTTTATAATTCCTCTTTGTAATATTATTGTAGGTTTCCTTTCTTTACTTGGTTTTAAAATAAAGTTCTAACTCCCCAGCTTTTCAGGTGAGAAAAAATAGGTCATTTATTATTAGTCTAGACTGATATGTTTTGTAAATCAGAAAAGGCTGTTGCAACTTAAAGTAAGCTTATCTTCCTGCCCCCTTTTATTCAAGTATATTGTGTCAGAATAGATAGATTTTTAAACTAAAACCACTTCATTTCACATTGACTTTCCTGAACTAATTAATGTCACTTAGTTTTTAGGAAGAGTTCCTTTTTACAAGATCTGACACAGTCTTGTATGTTCCCTAGTAAACCAAAATAAAAAATCATCCTGAGGCTTTCTTAACTTGTAGACATATCATTTCCTAATTCACAGCAACTCATGGTTCTTTGTTCACTTCTGCATTTCAAACCAGCTGCAAAAACTAGAATTTGTGAGTTCCAGGATTTAAATATTTCTGTGGCTGGCCACTGCATTATAGTCATCCAGAACCCTGGCAAGTTAAAGATTAGATAGCAAGAAACTTCTCTTCTACAACCACCATTACAGGAAGCCATTTAAACTTCGGTCAGAGAGATTCTACTCTAACAGGGCAGAGCCCTGGGATTCTCGCTCTACGTAGCCTGGCAGGTGCTCTGTTGTAAACCAGAGTGGGGGAAGGCCTGACATGACCTAGTCATTTCTTATCAAGGAGGCAGTGCTCAGGGTCAGGCTCTTACAAAGCCAAGCATGAGACTGTAGGGAAAGCTTTACTTAGGCAGCTTGACTCCCAAAACCCTGCTTCTGGCACAGCAGACCTGCAGAGCCATGCCAAGCCAAGCCTGCTAGCTATAGCATTGCATCTTCCTGGAAAACAAGAGCTTTATGTGTGTCCTTCAATCCATGCTGAAATGAAGGAAATAGTTTCTGATTTCTGTATTCCAGATCCTTCAGCTCTCATGCCTAACTGGTTACAGTGTCTAGGCAAGATCCTCAGGATCTGTCCTATTCAATCCAGATCCTAGTTTCAAATTAGTATCCAGTGACAACTTATTAATTGCAACTTTATAGCTCCCTTTCCTTCAAATACTTCTCATTTTCTTTCTGATCTACTGGGAAGATAATCAGCACAGGCCATTAGAAACTGAGCTCTTTATCACTTTCAAAATAAAAGCATAACTGCATTTCTTCCTCTCCATCCTTTGGATACTGCTTCTGTGAAAAATAATTTTAAAAAATTACTTCTTAATTTAATGGAGCAGCCACATAAGTGCTGATTTTCTGTTATGTTTTATAGCAGCTTTAATTAAGGGCCAGATACCAACTTTTTAGAAGTTGTTTTCTCAGCATAAATATATTCACTCTTACTCAGTTTGAGTGGTAGGGTTTATTTCATAGTTATTCTCACGTTTGCTGTTCTGTCAGTGTGTTTTTGTGAGCTTGACTTGGTAATATTCTTCCTCTTCACTTTGCTTTGGGCTGAAAAGCTTGTGACTAGGTTTTTACAAACCTGAGTAGTACCCCAGGGTTCCTTCATTGTCTTCTAGGGCTGGGCCCTGGAGTCCAGCTTTGTCTGGCTGACCAGCTGATGTTTCATTCTTCCAAGCCCTTCAGCTCTCAAGGGATGCTCTGTGTGTTTGCATGCATGCTTATACAGTCTTCCTGACTGTTCCTCACCAGAAGTTTCAATAAATAGATGTGATTTCTCCAAAGAAAAATATCCTTTCAATCTCCCTTGTAAAATAAAGGCCATCTCTTAAAGAATTATTGAATAAAATTTTTAATTTACTTTTATTTGACCCAGGCGGATGGTGCTACAAGTGATGACCTTGATTTGCATGATGATCGTCTGTCCTACCTGTCAGCCCCAGGTAGTGAATACTCAATGTATAGCACGGACAGTAGACACACTTCTGACTATGAAGATACAGATACAGAAGGCGGGGCCTACACTGATCAAGAACTAGATGAAACTCTTAATGATGAGGTTGGGACTCCACCGGAGTCTGCCATTACACGGTCCTCTGAGCCTGTAAGAGAGGACTCCTCTGGAATGCATCATGAAAACCAAACATATCCTCCTTACTCACCACAAGCGCAGCCACAACCAATTCATAGAATAGACTCCCCTGGATTTAAGACAGCCTCTCAACAGGTAAGCAGTAAGCATTCAACGTTTTGTAGTTAGAGGTGCATTATTAAATTTTAAAATGTGGTGATTGAGTTAAACAATATATTTTGTCCTTTCTCCAGATTAAGAATTAATCTTTAACTTCAATTTTAGAGTACCAAGGACTTAATTTTAAATTTTGTATGTTTGTCTTATGCAGCATCTATACTGGATTTTTTTCAGAAAATTAAGGACATGAGATCATAGTTTTGTTATATGGCACACTTAAAATGCATGTCTACCAATCACTATAAATTGAAGTGGGAAGTTAGCACTAAACAAAAACACTATATTTAAAATATTTTAAACACTTCACAGAAAGCAGAAGCCTCATCTCCAGTCCCTTACCTTTCGCCTGAAACAAACCCAGCATCATCAACCTCTGCTGTTAATCATAATGTAACTTTAACTAATGTCAGACTGGAGGAGCCCACCCCAGCTCCTTCCACCTCTTACTCACCACAAGCTGATTCTTTAAGAACACCAAGTACTGAGGCAGCTCACATAATGCTAAGAGATCAAGAACCATCATTGTCGTCGCATGTAGATCCAACAAAGGTACCTGTGCTGCGGTTTGCACTAATTTGTTGCTCTCCATCAATCTAGCACATGATCATTTTTGCTTTGCCCTTTAATTGTTCCTTTTGCTTTTTTCACTGTGGGCTTATACACCTAATGCTTTCAAATCAATACAAATCATTTTGGTTTTGTAGTTTGCATGGCTTCCAAATGGTATACTGATTATTTGAGAACAGACCTTTTAATTGAGACTTGTGCTTAATATTTTTATTGTTTTATTTTTGGTTTTCAGTATCTTCCAGAATTATTTAACATATTTTTGAGACCCATCATAAACATATTTATGTTTATCTAAATTTTGGTGTCCATAAATTTTCTTTAGAATTTTTATTTCAGTGTCAAAATAAAGTGGAATCAATAGTTTAGTGCATTAATTTTCTATTAAATTTAATAATTATCTTTAACTCACTGTTCATTTAGTTCATGCTAAAGCATAAAAGCTCCTACCTGCATTACAAATTTTGAGCTTTCACTTAAACTAGCTTTTTCCACTAATCTTGTCTATCCTGGTAATAAATGGTAGAATATACCATTTTCACATATTAAATCATAGCTTAATATTTAATCATAGTCTAATAACATAGACTATAATTAAAAACAAGACTTGTCCTTAAACATGAATTTTTTTTTTACAGGTGTATAGAAAAGATCCATATCCTGAGGAAATAATGAGGCAGAATCATGTTTTTAAACAGCCAGCTGTTGGTCACCCAGGACAGAGGCCAGACAAGGAGCCTAATCTAACTTATGAACACCAACCTCCATACGTGGAGAAACAAGACAGCAGAGACTTAGAGCAGCCCACATACAGATACAACTCCTCAAGCTATACAGACCAGTTTTCTCGAAACTATGACCATTGTCTACGATATGAAGATCGCATTCCCACATATGAAGAACAATGGTCATATTATGATGACAAACAGGCCTACCAGCCTAGGCCTTTTGATAATCAGCACCCTCGAGACCTTGACTCCAGACAGCATTCTGAAGAGTCCTCAGAACGAGGATATTTCCCACGCTTTGAAGAGCCAACTCCTCTGTCTTATGACAGTAGACCACGTTATGAACAGCCACCTAGAACCTCTACCCTACGACACGAAGAGCAGCCAACTCCTGGATATGATGTGCACAATAGATACAGACCAGAAGCACAGTCCTATCCTTCAGCAGGTCCTAAGTCATCTGAACCTAAGCAGTATTTTGACCAGTACCCACGAAGTTATGAGCAAGTACCATCACAAGGATTTACCTCTAAAGCAGGCCATTATGAGCCTCCCCATGGTGCTGCAGTTGTCCCTCCTCTGATACCTTCATCTCAACATAAGCCAGAAGTTCTGCCTTCAAATACCAAACCACTGCCTCCACCCCCAACTCTAACTGAAGAAGAGGAAGATCCAGCAATGAAACCACAGTCTGTGCTCACCAGAGTTAAAATGTTTGAAAACAAAAGATCTGCATCATTGGAGATCAAGAAGGATGTAAATGACACTGCCAATTTTAAGGTAATAATGTCTACTGCCTTGGATACAAAGGCACACTAAACAGTTCCAGTGCTTCCTACTCCCCCTGCCCCCATCCCATGAAGTTTATTTTGGAGTTATCTGTTCTTTGAGCATGTTTGTCTTATTTTTCTGTAGCCTTCAGAAGTAGCATCTAAACCTCCAGGTGCTCCCATCATTAGTTCCAAACCCACTCCTCAGAATCAATTCAGTGAACATGACAAAACTCTATACAGGTGAGTGCACTTTGTGTTATTTATGGTATAGAACTGACCAGGAGTTTGTCCCTCTTAGCCAGTGAGAAACCCTTTCACTATGTTAGTAGAAGAGAGGTGTGAAAAGGGAGGAGAACCTCATTTGTCCTTAAATAAAAACCACCAGCTCTCCTAATTAAAACAGTACTCCTGGGGGGAAAGTAGAGCTTTAGTATACCTTTTGTAACAAATTTTTGTTATTTCTTTAGTAAATAAATCTTTTGAAAAGGTATTTTTCTAGCAGATGATTAAAATTAAAATTTTAAAGCTCTCACATTTGTATTATGTTTTTTAGTTTTTTTGTATGTTTGTTTTGAGTGGGAGTCTCACTCTGTTGCCCAGGCTGGAATGTAGTGACAAGTTCACGACCACCGCAGCCTTGACCTGCTGGGCTCAGGCGATCCTTATGCCTCAGCCTTCCAAGTAGCCGGAACTACAGGCATGTGCCACCACACCCAGCTATTTTTTTTTTTTTTTTTTTTTTGTAGACATGAGGTCTTGCCAAGTTGCCCAGGCTGTTCTCGAACCCGTGAGCTCAGGCAGTCCTCTCACCCCAGCCTCCCAGAGTACTGGGATTATAGACCATGCCCCGTCTGTTTTTTAGTTTTAAAAGTACTTTCAGACATGTGAACTCTAGTTTTTAGGGGTAAAGAAACAGACTCAAATTGTCTAAAATAACTGAAATTATTTAGTGAGCATGCATAATGTGCTTGCCATTGTACTAAACAAATGAGCACAATGAGGTAGCACTGTTTCCCACATTTTAAAGAGAGACCCTGAGGCTGATGGGGGAAGTTCCATACTGGACTTACTAGAACTGGAAGAGAAACCTGAACTGGAAGAGAAACCTGGCCAGCTGTTCCTCAGCCTACGTTCTTATATAGCCTCATTGTACTTCTAATAAGTGACAGACTGAATTTAAGCATAGTTCTTCTGCCTATAGTGTGTTTTATTTGCTAAATATACGTTTGCACTTGTGATAGAGAATATAATATGAATTTGTATTATGACTTGCTTTCTTTCTCATCTGTTTTCTGTGCCTTCTAGAACTTAGACTGTATAGAGCTGTTGGTCAAATGAAAATTAAAGTTCTTGAAAATCCTTTTTAAAGTTCATAAAGTCTGTCACTTATTGTTGCTGACATTAGTATATGTACTTTGAGAAGTTTTCCACTGTGTTGCTTACATTCCCTTTCTCTTTCTGATTAACTGCTTCTAACCTGCCATGGGGCCCCTAATCTGATAATAATCACTGAGCTTTTTAAATTGTGTTAAAGAACTCATGAGCCAGAAGGGGGCTGCCTTCTTAGTGTACTCTGTGAGGACTTGGGATTTGGAATATTTATTTTAACAGTTTAACTGCTCAGTCAGATCCTGAATAATCACAGCAGTCATTGAAAAGGTCAAGATAAGTTTTATAAATTCCATTCTCTTTGTAAAATTAACAACTTAAAAGTTCCATTTGTCATTTGTTATTTGTCAGGATCCCAGAACCTCAAAAACCTCAACCAAAGCCACCTGAAGATATTGTTCGGTCAAATCATTATGATCCTGAGGAAGATGAAGAATATTATCGCAAACAGCTCTCATACTTTGACCGAAGAAGTTTTGAGAATAAGCCTCCTACACACATTCCTGCCAGCCATCTCTCAGAGCCTGCCAAGCCAGTTCATTCTCAGAATCAGTCAAATTTTTCTAGTTATTCTTCAAAGTAAGTTATTTCACCTAAAACTTAACTTTTAAAAATAAAATGAACCGTAAAGGTTTGCGTGCATAAAGTGGTGAAGTTAATAATGTGAAGTTCAATGTATTTTGAAGGAAAATGTTAAGTGTAACATGACTTCTATAGACTCTAGTGGCTCAGCATTGTACATACCTTTTAGTTCTGAGACGTGTATTTTGTTTTTAAACTCTGATATCAGATTGCATAAAGTTTTGCATTCAAAAAGATGCTAAACTCCAAGGGTTTTGATGGGAGGGAATGTCAGCTGTGTAGATCCTAGCTTTTAGGTGAATCACTGAGTCTCTCCACTTCCGTATTCTCACTTAATGATGTATCTTTTTGGTTTTGTTTATTTGTTTGTTTTTTTGAGTTGGAGTCTCACTCCATCGCCCAGGCTGGAATGTATTGGCATGCTCACGGCCACCCCAGCGTCATCCTGTGGGGCTCTGGCAATCCTTCTGCCTCAGCCTTCCAAGTAACGGGAACTACAGGCGTGTGCTACCATGCATGGCTAATTTTTTTAATTAATTTACTGTAGAGACAAGGTCTCACCAAGTTGCCCGGGCTGATCTTGAACCCACAGGCTCAGGCAGTCCACTCACCTTGGCCTCCCAAAGTGCTGGGATTACAGACTGAGCCACTGAGCCCGGCCTGTTTTTGTTTTTAAAATATGAAAACAGATGTGAGGAAGACACTGAGCGAAATATTAAAGAGTTTTTATTGTTGTTTTCAAGGCAAGTAAGGGCTTGTCTTTTTTGTTGTTGCTGGAGCTTGAGGGAACTTTAGAGATTCCTGATGCAGTCTTACACATGAGAAAACCAAGGTTGGTGAGGTAAAATGATAGGGCAGAGCTGGGACTGGACCCTGAGTTTCTTAACTCCCAGTCCTCTTTTCCCCAAGCTCTGCTGTTCCCCTCTGTTTACTCACATTTTGGGTTTGTGTTGGTTTGTTTTTCTTTCTTGTACCTGGTAGGTTTGTGTCCCCTTCTTGTTCTACTTTTCTGATTGAAGATAAGAGACTGATAGAGAATTTGATGCTGATAGTTGGGTATAACCCAGGAGGCACTTCCACAAAACAAAACTCACAAGAACAAAACTGATGTGGATTTGTCAAAAGGGGATTCGTTTACCCAATTCCAGGAGGTTGGCTAAACAAGTTCTAATCCAAAGGACAGGTGACCAGGAAAGGAAGATCCAGAACTCAGGGAAGGTTTTAAGTTACCTTTCAAAGGGCCCTACTGTTAAATTCAGGGCCACCCAAGATCATCTCTTAGCTGACAAGAGACTTTACATCTGAATAAACCCTTCACAGCAGCACCTAGATTAGTGCTTGAATAACTAACTGAGACTGTAGTTCAGCCTAGCCAGGTTGACACGTTAGAATAGTGATCACATGTCAATTTTGTGTCTAGATTAAAAGCCACCTAGAGTTTTGCTTAATTAGATGCTTGAAATTATCTGAACTTGTCATTTGCCATTTACCATTGAGTGAAAATTATTTTAGAACATATTTTAGAACATATTTTAACATTCTGATTTTAATTCCCTACCACCGTTTTTCCTTAAGACATCATTTGAACTGAAAACTTAAAACATTTTTTTCCACTGTCGTTATTTCAATCTCTGTGTTTACAAAAGAAAGCAGTTTATGAGGAATACAAATGCAGACTTTGCTGCAGTGGGAGCTATGTTAAATGCAGATTGTGTCTTGCACTAGTGTCGTGACTCTCCCCTAGCACAACACTAGAAAGAGTCCCAGTGGCAACCGGATAGTGTCTAGACCAAGTGAAACTAGACGCTGAGACTTAGGAGCTCATGGCTAATAAAGTAAAAGCATATACCTTCTGGTAATTATTTTTACCTATACCATCAAACACATTCATTCCTGTCAGAAGGTGGCCCTGAGATGTACTATAAAGAGATATTTTGTTTATCCTTTTACATGTAAGATGAATAGGTTGCAATCTTAAAAGGGTACATTTAGGTCTAACGGGAAAGTTATGCCCGGGAATCAAATTAAAGTCATTTTTGGTTTTTGTATTAACTTGGTTTTCTAGAAAGAAAACCAGAAAGCTTATTTGTGACTAGCATTCTACCTTGTATACAGTTGAGTCTCATGCCTTGTATACAGTTAGGACTCAGTAATTATTTGTTGAGTGAATGAAGCTCAGCACAGAGCACATAGGGTACTTACTAGGTGCATCTGCCACCCTTTTCATTAACACAGCGCTGGGAGGAGCATGTATTAGCTGGTCATAGTTTTTACACCGATATATTGCCTTTGAAAGAAAAAGACGACATCTGTATGTGAATTTACTTAGAACTCAGTGAGTGTTGTGGAAGAAAGAAAGTGTAATTTAGAATGGATAGTAATATTCATTTCCTTACTTGGTAGTATGACATTAGAGCTCTTCATAATTGTGCTGCATTTTCCCATATAGCTATTTAATAATTAGAAATTTGGAAAGGAGAATAAGGGTCATAGATGATAACTAAGATAACATGTTCTGTGCCTTCCCCTTCTAATGCTGCTTCATTCTCTTGCCCAATTAATACAACTTCATCAATTGGAAAATAGTTTAAAATATGGGACCTTCTTTGTCCTACATTTCAAAACTATTTACTGTTTGTCACTAATAGACTGCTTTCAGGTTTTTATTTTTTTCAGTAGAATATAGGAATAGCAAAATTATCTCTCTCCAAATGCTATGTGCTTGTATTTCACTTAAAAGCACATCTTAGAAATGGTGAGAATTAGAGGGGAGATGTCTTTGCCTAGCACAAGACCAATGTTCCAGAAAGCAAGCAGGTGTTACTTACCTTGTCTTGCAGTTCCATAGTGCTGTATTAGAAATGGAAAGATTAGGAGAGATAGTAGCTCAGACATTCATCTCCAAAGCAAGTTAGAAGTTTCCAGGATTCCAAGACAGGGCTAGAAGAGCAGTCTCCCTTTGGGCCTGTGCACAGACTCAGCTGAGAGTGAGTCTTCTTCTTCAGGATAACTAGGAATGTTTTTTCAGCCAAAGATCTACCTTTCGGGCCTCAACTCACCATGTAAGACTTCCAGGTCTCAAACTAAATTATGGTGGTTTTTAGCTTCTTAAGAACTAAGTATAAGAGATTGA
The DNA here is from genome assembly GCF_000164805.1 of Carlito syrichta. Lineage (NCBI taxonomy): Eukaryota > Metazoa > Chordata > Mammalia > Primates > Tarsiidae > Carlito > Carlito syrichta. The sequence continues at coordinate 394,109 of NW_007246462.1, forward strand.
TGTCCAGGTGTTGTTACATCCATGATACATGATCAGACAAGAGAGACTGTAAGAGTCAAGCATGACAGCTTCGCCAGTAAGGCTCTACTGCCACATGGCTCAAACTTACCACTGGAGGTAGAGGAGGTCTTGCTGGAAAGGAACATATGAAAGAAACATCATCATGTTTTAAAGGTTACATATTTCCATCCATACATTCATCCTTGCCGTCCTAGAGGAACAGGAATACTCCTGTTGTATCACTTTTTCCTTCTGTGTCTTCACTTAGAGAATTTCTTTTGCCCAGCCTTTTTTCTTTTTTCTTTTTTAATGGGACATCTCAACTCTCACTTATTCAAATATGCTGATTATCCTTAGTTGCTGCTCCTTGATTGTATTCATTTCTTTGTTCATCATTAGCAGCTGCAGCAAAAGTAGGCCGAGGTGGGAGAGGGAGGAATACAGCTCAAACACATTGCTTCTCTCTGATATACCAGCTGAAAGGATGTGGGGAGGGGAGGCATGGTGTTACTGAGGTTATGTTGTTTTATTTATTGTGGATTTCCTTGGCTAAATGAGAGTCCGTGATAGGTTCTTTTCTAGACCAGATTATGCTGGAATGGTGGTTTATATTTTTAAATGACATTTGAGTTCCATTTGCTGCAAATTTACTTAGTTAGATTGACCATTTTCTTTATTTTTCTGTTGCGCTTGCTTTGCCATCACCTAGATTTCTTGGCTCTTACACTAGCTATGACTACTTGAAAAGGAGCGTCAAGTGGTAAGACTGGCAATTAATGTGAGGCTGTTCCATAAGATGTCCCTCACTGTGTCATTGGCATTATGTGCACTTTCAGATTGTATGTCATCTCCAAGTGCTTAGTCTAAATTCATGAAAACAAGATAGCCTAGTTTTAAAGCTAATCAGAAGACTAGACTTCACTGGACATCTCTATGAAAATAAGCATGCATTCCAAATGAATGTGTTATTGTTTGTGCACATAAAGCCAATGCAGCTTTGGCACTCAGCAGTAAGATTTAGATGGCAATGTTGCAATTATGGGTCTATTTAAAAGATTTCTTTTGTGTGAATTTTGTGTGTTACATATTAACAATTGGCAATCTGGAAAAAAAAGCATATCTGGCACAATTTGACTTAAATGAGCCTTGTAAAATAAAGCAATATTTTCTACTGTGGAAGTCATTTGACAAATAAATGTATCTGGTAAATCAGGGGTAATTTTTAAAGTAAAAGAGGTCTGATTTTTTTTTTTTTTTTTTCCTGGAACACATCTCTGCCTATTTGCTTACATATTGTCTGTGGCTGCTTTGGGGCCATAGCAGCAAACTTTGAATACTGACAAAGTCTGTGTTGCCCAAAATGCCAAAGATATTTACTATCTGGCCCTTCACTGAAAGTTTGCCACCTTCATCATTTTTTAATGGAGCCAGCTGCCAAGGCTTTGTACCTTAGATAAAAAATCTGAAGTGAGTCTAAGGTAAACTTGTGCCAAGATACTTTTTCAAAATATTTGTAAGACTTTCTTAAACCTACCAACCATTACTATTTTTTGTAAATAACAGCTAAATATTAAAAGTATACCCAAAATTTCATCTGCCTTTTGATTGCCATCTTCTGGATGTTTTACTAATATTCTTAAACTATCTGTGCTGTCTGGACATTTCTTGTGCTGATGAATGATTGAATTTGTTTGTATATTTTGCAAAAGTAGCTATTCATACTCATGAGAATAAATGGTGAAACTTTTAGATTTTTTTGAAACTTAGGAATATGTGAAGGAATGAGAACTTGTTCTGTAAATTTGAATCCATTTTCACATGTTGGCATTTTCTTCTTGTTTTAACAGGGGAAAGCCTCCTGAAGTTGATGCTGTGGATAGATCGTTTGGTGAAAAGCGCTATGACCCAGTCCAAGCCACTCCCCCACCTCCTCCATTGCCCTCGCAGTACACCCAGCCATCTCAGCCAGTTGGAGGTTCTTCCCTCCACTTGCATCCCAAGGGACCACACAGTGAAGGTAGAAGTACAGAAGTTGACAAATTACTACAATACAGTGCTGCTTTTACAATTAAATTCTTGTCATTTATAAGCAAACGGTTTTTATGTTAACATACATACTCGAAACTTTTGGGCTGGGAACAGTAAAAACTAAGGGTTTTGTTTAAAGTACGTCTCCTGCTTTTATGATTAGAACCATTAGGCCTTTTAACAAAATAGATCTTTTATCTATTTATTGACATAACTTAGTTTTATATCAGTCTCTAAATCTTATGGAAGTAGTATTTACCAGTATATCTAAGTTTAAATATTTGAATGAAGGTTTATAAAAATTGTGTTTCAGCTGGGCTCAGTGCTCAACCTGTAATCCCACGCCTTTGGAAGGCTAAGGTGAGTGGATTGCCTGAGCCCGCGGGTTCGAGACCCGCCTGGGCAACTTGGCGAGACCTCATCTCTACAATAAATCAAAAAATAAGCCGGGCGTGGTAGCACACGCCTGTGGTTCCGGCTACTTGGAAGGCTGAGGCGGAAGGATCACCAGAGCCCAGCAGGTCGAGGCTGCGGTGGCCGGGAGCAGCTACTGCACTTCAGTCTGGGTGACAGAGTGAGACTCCAACTCAAAAAAAAGAAAAAATTGTGTTTCATCTTCACATATGGGCCTAGGAAAGTCCTAAAGTTTTATGTAAAATGTATCCCACAGCACCTTGCCTTTTGTATTTACATTTCTTGGTATTTACGTTTCAAAGGAGATAACATAACAGCTCCAATTTATCCATCGTAATAGCTATGTAATATGTTACCCTAAGAATATAACACTATTTATTTATCTGTTCTGTGAATAGACATTTTGCTAGTATAAACAGTACTTCTCTTATTTATGTAGGTGTCAAATTCCAGAGTATGTGAGTCTTCAACCAGATATGTTTTTTTCTGGATTGACTTTATTTTATATTAAGATTTTTATTGCACACTGCTAGGCATGGTGGCTCACACCTATAATCAGCACTCTGAGAGGCCAACGTGGGAGGATTGCTTGAGCCTCAGAGTTTGAACCAACCTGGACAATGTAAAGAGACTTTGTCTCTACAAAAAAAATGTTTAAATGGTGGTGCACACCTATAGTCTCAACTACTTGAAAGGCTGAGGCAGGATCTCATGAGCCCAGGAGATCAAGCCATGATCATGCCACTGCACTCCATCCTATGCAACAGAGCGAGACTGACTCCAAAAAAAAAGATTTTTTTTTACACACTAACATGTCTACAGATGAAGACAGTTTTAATTCTTACTTTCCAATCTTTATGCCTTTTCTTTCTTTTATTTTTATTTATTTATTTATTTATTTTTTGCTTCTTGTACTGACCAGGACCTCCAGTAAAATGTTGACTAGAAGAAAAAGAAGTGATAAAATCAGATGTCTTTTGCTCGCTCCTCATGTTAAGGAGAAAGGATTTAATGTTTCTCCCTTCTAATGTAAGCTGTAGGATTTTCTTTTTTTCTTTTTTTTTTTTTTTGAGTTGGAATCTCACCCTGTCGCCCAGACTGGAGTGCAGTGGCCGCTCCCGGCCACCGCAGCCTCGATGGGCTCCGGCAATCCTTCCGCCTCAGCCTTCCAAGTAGCCGGAATTACAGGCATGTGCTACCACGCCTAGCTGATTTTTTGATTTATTGTAGAGATGAGGTCTTACTGCCCAGGCGGGTCTCGAACCCGCAGGCTCAGGCAATCTACTCACTTCAACCTCTCAAAGGCACAGGATTACAAACTGAGCCACCGAGCCCGGCTAGCTGTAGGATTTTCATGCACATCCTTGATGATGTTTCTTAATTATTTCATAGACTTGAGTTGATACTGTTTTACACTGCCTCCAGCAATGCATAGAATTTCCTTTTATGCTTTTTCACCAACTTTTGACATTGTCATACTTTCTAGTTTTGCCATTCTAATGGGTGTGAAATAGTATTTAATGCTTTTTGTTTTACATTTTCCCAATTAATAGTGAGGTGAGTTTCTTACTGTTTGGTTACTGGGAAGTCTAGATTTATTTAGTTTTATTTATTTATTTATTTATTTATTGAGTCAGTGTCTCACTCCATCGCCCAGGCTGGGATACAGTGGCACACTCATGGCCACCCCAGTGTCAACCCGTTGGGCTCCAGCAATCCTTCCGCCTCAGCCTTCCAAGTAGTCAGAACTACAGGTGCGTGCTACCATGCCTGGCTAATTTATTTATTTATTTATTGCAGAGACAAGGTCTCGCCAAGTTGCCTGGGCTGGTCTTGAACCCACGGGCTCAGGCAGTCCAGTTGCTGCCTCAGCCTCCCAAAGTACTAGGACTACAGGCTGAGCCACCGAGCCTGGCCCAGTCTAGTTTTTACATAGATTGGTACCAGTTTCTGGAAGCCAGGGCTCTTAACAACCAGATAAGGGTAGCTGATAATACCACATGTCCACGCCACCTCCTGGTCCCTCAGTGTTGCACATAGCCGCAGGGTCCATTCAATAGTCACCCTCTAAATATTTGGCTTATATTTGGGTTTTGACTCCAGCGCAGGACAAGTTAATCTGGGAGAAACATCAGAGAGCCTGTTAAACTTCTTTCAGGAAGTTTTAAAGTGGTTAATATATTTTGGTTTTCTTCCAGGTAATTCAGTATCGTTGGATTTTCAGAATTCTTTAGTGTCCAAACCAGATCCACCTCCATCTCAAAATAAGCCAACAACTTTTAGACCAGCAAACCGAGAAGATACTGCTCAGCCTGGTTTCTATGCCCAGAAAAGTTTTCCGGATAAAGCTCCAGTTAATGGAGCGGAACAGACTCAGAAAACAGTCACTCCAGCATACAATCGATTCACACCAAAACCATACACAAGTTCTGCTCGACCATTTGAACGCAAGTTTGAAAGTCCTAAGTTCAATCACAATCTTCTGCCAAGTGAAACTGCACATAAACCTGACTTATCTTCAAAAACCCCCTCTTCTCCAAAAACTCTTATGAAGTCACACAGTTCAGCACAGCCTCCTGAGTTTGACAGTGGAGTTGAAACTTTCTCTATCCATGCAGATAAGCCTAAATATCAGATAAATAATATCAGCACAGTGCCTAAAGCTATTCCTGTGAGGTAAGATTTTTTTGCCTTTGTTTAAAGCATTGACCCTGTGATTTTTTTTTTTTTGTAATTATTTTATTTTTAAAATGTGGGGTACAAATGAGGGTTGGGTACATACATGGTGATCGTACAGGTAAAGTGTGGGTACCCTTATTGATGTTATGTGCCTTGCCCCCTCGTCTGGCAGTGTCCCACTACTGCCAATCCCTTTCTTATAGTATTATGATAACAGAATCCACTTATGAGTGAGTACGTGTGGTACTCAGATCTTTGTTTCTGTGATAAATCACTGAGTATTATAGACTCAAATTCCATCCAGGTTGCTGCAAAGTTCACAATTTTCTTTTCCTTATGGCTGCATAATAGTCCGTCATGTAAATGTACCTCGTTTTCTTTATCCAGTCCACTTTTGATGGACTGCACGGTTGGTTCCATGTTTTTGCTGTTGTGAATAATTCTGCAGTATACCTGCACAGGCAGGTATACTTATTATGGAGTAATTTGAGTTCCTCCAGGTATACTCCCAGAAAGGGATTGCTGGATTGAATGAAAGGTCAATTTTCAGATTTTTTAGAAATCACCACACTGTTTTTCACAGAGGTTGTACCTGTTGACATTCCCACCAACAGTGTAGGAGTGTTCCCTTTTCTCCACATCCTCTCCAGCATCTGTTGTTTTTGGAGTTATTGTTGATGGCCAACATGACTGGAGTTAGGTGGTATCTCAATGTGGTTTTAATTTGCATTTCTTTGAAAATTAGACTGAGCCTTTTTTCATGTATTTCTTGGCTGCTCGTATGTCTTCTTCTGAGAAGTGTCTATTCATATCTTTTGCCCATTTTTTAATAGGGTTGTTTGTTTTTTCCTTTTGGCATGTTTGAGTTCCTTGTAGCTCCTGGATGTTAGGCCTTGTCAGATTTACAGTTGGCAAATATTTTTTCCCATTCTGTGGGCTATCTTCCTGCTCTCTTGATGACTTTTTTTGCTTTACAGAAGCTTTTATGTTTGATGAGGTCTCACTTGTCTGTCTTATCTTTTATGGCATTCACTTTTGGAGAGTTAATCAGGAATTGATTGTCTATTCCAATTTTCATAACAGTGTTTCCTAAACTTTCTTCTGGGATTCTTGCAGATTGAGGTTTTACAATTTAGGTCTTTGATCCATTTTTAGAGTTGATTTTTGCGTAGGGTGATAAGTAGGGGTCCTGTTTCAGTCTTCTACGTGTGGTCAGTTTTCTCAACACCATTTACTGAAAAGGTTCTCCTCTCCCCATTGGTTGTTGGTGGAGGTTTTGTTGAAAATGAGTTGGTTGAGGAATTGAGATTTTGCTTCTGGACTCTCTGTCCTGTTCCATTGGCCTATATGCCTGTTACTGCACCAGTACCAGGCTGTTTTGATTAGTGTAGCTTTATAATAGAGTTTGAAGTTTAGAAGTATGATACCTCCCACTTTGTTTCTTTTACTAAGGATTGTTTTGGCTATTCATGGTCTTTTATGTTTCCATATGAATTTCTGTATTGTCATTTCCAGGTCTGAGAAGAACAATGTTGGTAATTTAATAGATATTGTGTTAAATCTGTGGATTGCCTTTGGTGGGATGGACATCTTAACAATGTTAATTCTTCAAATCCATGAGTATGGAATATTTTTCATTTGTTTGTGTCTTCTTGGATTTCTTTGAGCAGTGTTTGTAATTCTCATTGTAAAGATCTTTCACTTCTGGGAAAGTGGTTAGGAAGATGCCAAGGTATTTCATTTTTTTGGTGGTTATTGTAAATGGAAATGTCCTTTTTATTTGGGTTTCTGTCTGTTTGCTCTTGGTGTAAAAAAATGCGACTGTCTCTTGCGCATTTATTTTATACCCTGAGAATTTGCCAGAGTCTTTTATCAGTGCAAGGAGGTTTTTGACAGATTCTTTTGTGTTTTCAAGGTATAGGATCATGTCATCCCCAAAGAGAGAGAACTTAACTTCCTCTTTTCCTATTTGAATACCCTTGATTTCCTTCTCTTGTCTAAGGGCTCTAGCTAGGACTTACAACACAGTGTTAAACAGGAGAGGTGAAAGAGGGCAGCCTTTGTCTTGTTCCAGTTTTTAGGAGAAATGCTTCCAATTTCTGTCCGTTCAGCAGTATGTTGGTTGTGGGTTTATCATAGATGGTTCTTACTATTTTGAGGTATGTTCCATCTATGCTTAGGTGTTCAAGGGTTTTTATCAAGAAAGGATGCTGGATTTTATCAAAACCTTTTTCTGTGTGTAATGATATAATCATATGATTCTTGTTTTTACATCTGTTGATGTATTTAATTACATTTGTGGTTTTGCAGATTTTGAAACAGCCCTGCATTCTGGGGATGAAGCCTATACTTGGTCATGGTGGATGATTTTTGAGATGTGTTGTTGGATCTGGTTTGCTAGAATCTTGTTTAGAATTTTTGGCATCTATGTTCTACCAAGTATATTGGCCTGTAGTTTTCTTTCTTTGTTGGATCTTTACCTAGTTTGGGAATCAATATGATGATAGCCTCATTAAATGATTTGGGAAGACTTCTGTCTTTCTCAACTGCCTTGAATACTTTCAGTAGGATTGATATCAGCTCTTTCTTGTATGTTTTGTAGAATTCTGCTGGGAAACTATCTGGTCCAGGGTTTATTTTGTGTGTCTGTGGGAAGTTTTCTTATGACAAGTCAATTTCCTTGACTGTTATTGGTCTATGTAGGGTCTCAGTTTCAACCTTGGAAGACTGTGTGCTGTCAGACAACCCTCCTTGGAAGACTGTGTGCTGTCAGACAACCCTCCATTACAACCTTCTGTAATATTTTGTCCTCTATGCCCCATATTTGGTCTTTTATTTTGGTGATCTGGATTCTTCTGCTTAAGTTAGGGTTTTGGTGGTCTTGTTTTTCCAGCTCCCTTAGGTGACTTGTTAGACTGTTAACTTGTGATCTTACCATTTTCTTCACATGTATTTGTAGAGATATGAATTCCCCTCTTAGTACTGTTTTCATGGCATCCCAGAGGTTTTGGTAAGATGTTTCTTCATTTTAATTTGTTTCTAGGAATCTTTTAATTTCTTCTTTGTTTTCCATGTTGATCCAGGAATTGTTCAGCATCATGCTGTTTAGTGTCCATGTCTTTGTGAGTTTTTGGGGGAACCTTGTTGGTATTGATATTTATTTTTATTCTACTGTGGTCTGAGAAGGTGCATGACAGTATTTCAGTCTTATGAAATTTATTTATACTTGATTTAGGGCCAAGGATGTGGTCAATCTTGGAGTACGTTCCATATGGTGATAAGTAGAGTGTATATTCCATGGCTATTGGATGGAGTGTTTTGTAGGTATCTATTAGTTCCATTTGGCCAAACGTCAGGTTGAGGTTCTGGATCTCCTTGTTGTTTTTTTTTGCCTCGATGATCTTGGGTAGATACTGGGGTATTAAAGGGCCCAGCTATGATAGTGTTAGAGTCAATATCTTTTTCAGCTTACTTAGTAGTAACTGCTTTATAAAAGGTAGTTCGCTTGTGTTTGTTGCATATGTATTTAGGATGGATATTTTTTGTTGATGAATTAAACCTTTTATCATTATGTAGTGTCCTTCTGTATCTTTTTAAGTTTTTGATAGCTTTGTCTGATATTAAGATTGCAACTCCTGCTTTCTTTTGTGTTCCATTCACCTGAAAATTTGTTTTCCATCTTCTGACTTTGAGTCTGTGAGTGTCCCTTTGGGTGAGATGAGCCTCCTGAAGACAGTACATTGTTGCATCATGTTTCTTTATCCCGTTTTCCATTCTCTGCCTTTTCAGTGGTGCTTTTTTTTTTTTATCTTTGAGTTGGAGTCTCACTCAGTCGCCCAGACTGGAGTGCAGTGGCCACTCCCGGCCTCCGCAGCCTCGACCTGCTGGGCTCTGGCGATCCTTCCGCCTCAGCCTTCCTAGTAGCTGGAACTACAGGTGCATGCTACCACGCCCAGCTAATTTTTTTGATTTATTGTAGAGATGAGGTCTCACCAAGTTGCCCAGGCGGGTCTCGAACCCGTGGGCTCAGGCAATTGAGCCACCGAGCCCGGCCTTCAGTGGTGCATTTAATCCATTCACATTCAGGCCAATTATTAAGATGTGAGAGTTTATCCCTGTCATGAGGCCCTTATAGACTTTGTTTATTTATTTGTTTGTTGGTTTTCTTTTGATTTTTGGGTTGATTTATGTGTGCGTTTTCAATCTTGCAGTCATGATCCATGCTTTATTGGTTCTTTGTTTTCTTGCATTCTTGGGAGGAATGTGGTTTTTCTCTGTTTTCTTTCTTCTGTGCTTAATACCTTCCTAAAAGTGTCTCTTGTAGAGCTTGTCTGGAGGCAGCATACACTCTTAGAGATTGAATATCGGGGAAGAATTTTAATTCTCCATCACTGATGAAGCTCAACTTAGCTGGGTAGAAAATTCTGGGTTGGAATTGTTTATCTTTGAGTGTTTTGAAAAATGGGCTTCAGTCTCTTCTAGCCTGCAGTGTTAAATCTACTGCTATTCTAATTGATCTTCCTTGGTAGGTAGTCTGACCTTTCAGTCTTGCTGCCTTTAGGATCTTTTCTTTTATACCTGCTTTGTGTAAGTGAATTACTATGTGTCTAGTAGTTGTTCTTATTTGATGCCTTGCAGGGGTACTCTGTATCTTTTGTTAGGCTTTTTGCGTATCTGATGAGATGTGGAATGTTTTCTTCGATGACTTCTTGGAATGTTTGTTCCAGGCTGCTCTCGTTCTCCTTATCTGCTTCAGGGATACCTATCAGTCTTAGGTTCAGTCTCTTAATATAATTGCACATTTCCTGAAGACTTTGTTCTGTCTTTTGAAGTTTCCTTTCTATGTTTTTAATCTGGTTAGTTCCAGATTCAGACGCTGGTTGTCTGACCTCACACTTTATACTCTTAACCAACCATGACTTCCTGTAATGTCCTCACCTTCTGGTGAGGTTCATGTGGAGAATATCTCAAAAACATACATATCTATATTCCTCACTGATCATTTGTTTAACATCGATGCTAAAAAGAAATAAATATGTAGTAACTTTAAAGTGACTATTTGAAAAACAATTGATAGTGAGATGGCTGAGCACATGACAAAGTGAGCTGCCTGGAGCCTCACTCCAGATACTCTGTCTTCTCCTTGCATAGTGATTGACCAGACCCATCCTGGCTATGTATAAGCTCATCTCAGCTACCAAAATCTAGTCACATTCCCAAGCCTCCTGTGCAGCAGAGGTACTTGCAGGCAGAACCAAGGGCCAAGGTGGCCACCTGCAGTCTTCTTCCCAAGAGAAAGGATGGTTATGTTAATTTGCTGTCTTTTTGTCTCTGTGTATGTCGCAGGTGGTCAGGATGGGGGCACAGTGGGCTCCTCCTGTGTGGTGGCTGTGTTGTACCACTGCCTCAGGCAAGGGGCTCTCCTCCCTGCAAGTATGCCTGATGCTCCAGGCATACTGAAATGGAGTTGCCACTAACTTCATGTACTTCTCTTTTGTTGGTTCATCTTTCACCTCACCTTTAAGTAGTGGTTTAAAATGTCAAGAGTCTTGGTAGCCTCCATTTTTGAAGCAGTCACTGACACCACATCCCTTTACCAGTCACTGATACCACTCCCCTTTACCTTTGGTATTCTTTGATTACTGAGTTAATATGCTGAGTTAATATGCTCTACTATCTCTCATGAATCTTTGGGATGTAACCACACCAAAGTCTTTACCTCTAGGAACCTTGAAAGCCTTGCCTTTGGCATCATGGGCATTTGGTATGGTATTTAGGGAGTGCTAAGGAAGGGCCCCACATACACACACTTAAAACCCTGGGGAGATTTGATCAAGTCTCAGATACCATCAGTTGTAAGATGTATCATTTTGTGTGTGTATTACTAAGAAGGGAAGAAAAGCTACCAATTAAACTGACTTCCCAGTTTTAAAACACTGATTTCATGGGTGTTAAAATGTGCTTCATGGTTGGGTATGCCTTATCCAAAATGCTCAACACCAGAAGTGTTTCAGATTTGGAATTTTTTCAGACTTTGAAATAGTTGCATTAAATGTACCAAAATGCTTTAGTGAGCACTCCTTTGAGCTTCAGGTTAGTGCTCAAAATGTTTCAGATACTGGAGCATCTTGAATTTCAAATTTTCAGGTTAGGGTGTTCAACCTGTAGTTAGGTGAGCAGGGTATCAGGCATATTGTATATTTAGGTTGCAAAATCAATAATGAAAATAACTAGTTACTTTAAAAAATTAAATTGGTTTCTCAGGAAGAATATGCTGTTAGTTATCCTTGTGAATAAAATCTATCACTAAACATTTAGCTTGTTAAAGTAACTTAATTGTGTGGAGAAATAAAAATAAAATGGTATTCGGGATACTCTATTACAATACTAATAAAAGGAAAGTGCATATATGTTATTAGGAATTTACTCATTAGCCATTTCTGAACTCTCAGTCCTTCAGCTGTGGAAGAAGATGAAGATGAAGATGGCCATACTGTGGTGGCCACAGCCCGAGGCATATTCAACAGCAATGGTGGAGTGCTCAGTTCCATAGAAACTGGTGTTAGTATCATCATCCCACAGGGAGCCATTCCTGAAGGAATTGAGCAGGAAATTTATTTCAAGGTGTGCCGAGACAACAGCATCCTCCCACCTTTAGATAAAGAGAAAGGTAATTGTGTTTATTTTTCTGCTTAGTTTTAATAACTTAGAAATTACCCTTGTGCACTTCATAACTCACAATGCTCAGCTGAGGAACTAATCTCTGCCTCCACACTAGGCTGCCCACAGTTTCTTTCATGGGGGGGGGTCTCTCAAATGAGTGGTGTGGGGGCAAGTGCCCTGGGTACGGTGCCATGGGCATCTGGTAGCTGACCCGAGGCAAGACTGCAGTGACCTGCCACACAGCCTACTTTTACTTTCAGCACAGTATGAAAAGTGACGGCAGGCCATGGGGCATTCCTCACACATGACTGCTAGACAGTCTGGGCAGACCTAAACAAATTTTTCTTTGAATTAGTCAGCTTTCCATCTCTGGAGATGGGTTAAGTCAGAAAGGCTTGCTCACTGCCTTCACCTGATTGTAGAACTAAGCCTCTTGGGATAGGTGCAGCTTACTCTCACCCCAGAACCTAGCACTAATAAAGTTCTTGACAGAGTGAATGAAATATCCTTAGAGGATATTGCAGTATGTACCTGAGCTTCTTAAGGAAACTGTTAATTTTCATAATCTTGCTGGGTCTTTCAGGATGATGCAATGTTGAACTGTGTTACAATTTCTTCTAGTATCTGTTAGCTGTGCTTTATTTCCCTAAGTACATCACTTTAGTTCACATTTCCCTAAGTACATCACTTTAGTTCTTACATTTTGCCGGAACACTGGCATCTGATTCTCTATTCTGAGTATGGGATATCCTGCTTTTATAGCTAAAAGGGCCAACTATAGTGGCCCTTCAGGAACCTGTTAAGCCAAGTCCATAGCGAACAAAACATTAAAAATAGAGAATGTAATCACCTTTTGTAAAAAGTGCATTTGAATATGGCTTATACTATAGAACCATGTGATTGAGTACAGAAGCCGCAAGCTATCACTTGAAATGTGGCTAGGTTAGATTGAAAGGTGCTGGAAATATAAAATACTCATCGATTTCAAAGATTTTGTATATTAATATGTTGAAATACTAATGCTTTGGTTATATTCAGCTAAATGAAATACTAAAATTGATGTCACCTGTTTCTTTTTATTTTCTAATGTGATTGCTAGAAAATTTTAAATTCCATATGTGGCTTCTGTTATATTTTTCTTGGTCAGTGCTGCTGTAGAGAACCCAATCCCATTAGACTTTTAAAAGCACATAATTGTCGGGGAGGGCTGAGGAAAACTCTGGGTCTAGAAGGTAGACCACCACATCACCTCTTTGCCCATCCTCTTTCCTGACTGTAGGTGAAACACTGTTGAGTCCCTTGGTGATGTGTGGGCCCCATGGCCTCAAGTTCCTGAAGCCTGTGGAGCTGCGCTTACCACACTGTGCGTCCATGACTCCTGACGGTTGGTCTTTTGCTCTAAAATCATCCGACTCCTCGTCGGGTATGCTGTCTTCACTCTGTCCTTTGGGGGCTTTGGATACTGTCATTGATTAATACCTGAGCTGATGATTCTACCCATGCTGTGTTAACAAATCTCTACCTCTGTTCCTGTGGCCTTGTAGGCATCACTAGTATTTTCACATTTATTTGTGGTGCATGTATTGTAAGTGAATATGGAATGGTAGACAAGTTTCTACCTTTTAAAAATTCATGATTTGGCCAAAGGTTGACTGTTCCCTGTTCAACAAGATTATTTATTCTGTCAAAATTTACCAGATACAAGGAAGAATTATTGTCCTACACTTACAGGCATCTTTTTCTTTTTACTAAGATGATTTGATTCCTTTATGTAATTATTTCTGTTTTTGGTTACTGTTTTTTGATTTTTTAATCTGCAAAGTATGTATATCAGAGAAATTTAAAAGACAGAAAAACTTTCCACTGTGATCATACTTGGCCATGGTTTTTCAATGTAAGACTAAATAACTTTTTTTATACACTATTTTTAAATGACTTTTTGCTCTTCAGATCATAATGTCAAAACTTAAATTGCATTTTCACATTTCTCACTTTTTTGAGCGACCAGTTTACCAATTAGAACTTACTGTATTTTTTATATGGATCACTTGAAGAGAGAACCTGATACAGAAAAAATAAGAACTTAAAGACTTGCTTCTAAATTTTTGATAAATCAGATGAGCGTTATTTAGTTTTCGTTTGGTATGTTATCAAATAAAGGTTTATTGTGTAAAAATTATAGTTGGAGCATTTTATCCAGTAAAAAGAATTACATAAATATCTATTCCCACCTATTTACAAGTATCCCATTTTCTGGAAAAAAGTAATAAATTAAGTTTCACACTAGATATTAAAGCTGTTTCCTCAGGCACTCTACCAAGGAACATTTTATTGACCTAATTTTAATTATTGAATTAACATTAATAAAACTATATTAAAAATGTATATTCCAAAAGTCCAGTGGTAGCATGAAATCCGATTACCCTCTAAACCATAGGATGGGACAAACCTTAGGATAGGGATCCTTAAAATAATTGTCTATTGTAGTTACTTGCTTTACAAGTAACTTTTTTTTCCCCTGGATATTGTGTGAAACAAATGATTTCTACATTTTTTATTTCCATTGTTTTATGCCATAGAACATAAATTATCTTGTTAGATTGAAACAGCTTACCTTTTCTACGTTAAATTTGAGTATATTCACCCAAAAAATAAATGTACCCTTGTGTAATTTTGTATGGCTGTGAAATGCTTTGCTACTATAAATTCCTGTTCAGAAAGTCAATGTAAATTTTGATAACTACTGACTTAATCCCATCAAAATCTTGTATATTGGGAAGAAACTTTAGTCTAAAGATATTTTTTATTTACTTTCAAAGAGTTGTGATAACTATCTCATGACCTGAACAATTTGTTCTCAACAGTATTATATAAGTTTATATGTATCTTTGAAATTAAATCAGTCTTTTTTTCAACTGCTACTCCCATCATGAAATGCTGTTGACTCCCAGTATTGCTTTGGTGATATATAACTTACTGTGGGTAGAGTTCTCAACTGCTGTTGATATTTTGGCCAGATAATTCTTTGTTACAGAGCTGTCCTGTTCACTATTGATGAACAGAGTTTCAGTGCCAGTTGTGACAAACAAAACCGTCTCCAGACATCCTATCAGGGAAGAATCACTGCTGGTTGAGAGCTGTTGTTGTAAGGGAAGCAAAAGTCAGCAATTTGGACTCTCAGCTTGCTTGGACACCACAGAGATGAGTCCAGTACAGGGGTTCGAAGCTCTCGCTGCCGATGTAAAATCACTGAGAACTTGTTAAATACCTGTTACCATACAATTACTATCCAATTTTTTTTAATTAAAAAAAAAAAAGGTGCTATTAATAATTATGTGGATTCAAGGGCAAACTGGGACTGTCCCAGGCATATGGTTGTCCACCTTTTATTCAATCTTTGAAAAGGACAGTGAACTTGATAACATAATAAAAGAGAAGTCTGAAACAGATTTTGAATCACTAAATACCAGCATGTCTGCATTGAAATATAACATAAAGACTTTTTATATATGTCTAAATATATGCAAAGCATAGTGGAGAGCAGTATAGCAAACTGTAAATGATGTCAACTTCTTTTTCTCTCATAGGTGATCCTAAAACGTGGCAAAACAAGTGTCTTCCTGGAGATCCAAATTATCTTGTTGGAGCAAATTGTGTTTCTGTCCTGATTGACCATTTTTAACTCTTAAAATATAGGAACTTGATTAAATAATGTGAAGCTGGGTTAAACTTACTAAATCTAAATGGAACCACTCTATCAAGTATTATACTTTTCTTAGAATTGATCCTACAATTTGTTAGTATTAAGCATTTGTTTGAACTGATGGAGATTAGTGAGCATGCCCTGGACCATGGTCAGAAAACATGCTATAAACTGCATGTTTGTGGTTGATGAACTATCGGTATTGGTTAGAGGTTCAAAGATATTTTGCTTTGTGATTTTTGTAATTTTTTATAGTCACTACTTAACTTCAGTATTGATTTCCGTTAAAATACCAGCCAGTAAATGGGAGTGCATTTGAGTCCTGTTATTTCCAAAATACACTGTTTCAGACTTTATTACGACCTTGGCCTAGCATACATGCACATTTATTTTATTATGCATGAGGTAATATGCACACATATTAAAATGCACCTGGAATATATAAACCAGTGTAGTGGATTTAACAGAAATGTACAGCAAGGGGAATTTATAGCTTTGGGGGGGTCCACTGAAGACAATTACTTACTGTATATGAAAACACAATTTTCTTAGGGAAGGACACCAAACCTTGTGAGACTGGTTCTATGGCCTGTTTGGATCAGACATTAACCATATCACCACAGACATACTAACCAGCAGGAATGCCTTACCCCTCATGTTTTTAATTCTTAGATCATTTCGCTGTGTATTACTAAGTTTTTATGGCTTTTGTGCACATCTAGATGCTGTATCATGGAAAAGATTGAGTAAATTGTGAATTTGGTGGTTTCAGAAATGTGTACTCACCCAGAAGAAAATAGTGGTATGATTTGGGTTGGTTTTTTTTTGTTTTTGTTTTGTTTTTTGTTTTTGACAAGGGGCAGTTCTTTTTGGCTATGCATTTGAAAATTTTGATGTTTTAAGGATGCTTGTACATAATGCGTGCATACCACTTTTGTTCTTGGTTTGTAAATTAACTTTTATAAACTTTACCTTTTTATACATAAACAAAACCAACTTTCTAAAGGCTACCTTTGTATTCTCTCCTGTACCTCTTAAGCCTTGAACTTTGACCTCTGCAGCAATAAAGCAGCGTTTCTATGACACACACAAGGTCATTTTTTTAAGAAAAAGAATGCACAGAGTTGTTACATTTTTAAGTGCTGCATTTAAAAGATACAGTTACTCAGAATTCTCTAGTTTGATTAAATTCTTGCAAAGTATCCCTACTGTAATTTGTGATACAATGCTGTGCCCTAAAGTGTATTTTTTTACTAATAGACAATTTATTATGGCACATCAGCACGATTTCTGTTTAGATAATACATCACTACATTCTGTTAATCATTAGGTGTGACTGGATTTCTTTTGCAGTTATTAAAAATCTCCAATTTCTAAATCTGCAAAATAAAACTTTTTAAAATAAAGTACTGGTTTGGTCTGTTTGCCCAATGTTTTCTAGTTTTATGCAGCTTTATTATCCTGTTGTAAAAGCCTGTACATAATCCTCATCACCCAGAGTCTCCTAGCACCTCGTCAGATCTGGTGCTGCACGTGCAGGATCCGTCCCTGTGACCAGTGTGTACAGCTGGGTGGCAGCACTAGTGTGAAGGGCTCAAGGTCAAGCTGGACAGGAAGACCTGGAGAAAAAATGGGAGAACACAGCAGACTGTAGACATGCCTGTCTACAGAAATATCTTCTCTCCATGTGTTCATGTGTGTGTATGTGTTTGTGTGTGTACATGTGTATGTTCGTTAGGACCCACTGTAGTTGCTGTACTTGTTTATCCACCGCTCCATTGATATATAGGTTATTGCTGTAATGTTTTAGTGGACATCTCTGTAGATTGAATCCATCTTTGTGGATTTTATTTTGTTTCATCTTTCTTCGGGTATAATTTGCATACAGTAAATTACTTACATTACAGTAAGTTACTCTTTTTTAAAGTGTGTAGTCTTCCAAATTTTGACAAACACATACTGTCATGACCATTACCACAACTAATATATAAAAACAGTTTCCTCATCATCCCTCCTCCCTGGCCAGTCCCCTTTCCCCCTTTATACTTAACTCCTGTTCAGCTCCTGGCAAGCAGTGATTTCTTCCATTTCCATGGTGTTGTGTTTTTGAGGGTATCATAAATGGAATCATATAGTATGCAGCCTTTGAGACCGACTTGCTTCCTTCACAATGCATTTGAGATGCGTTAATGATGTTGCAGGGTCTTTTTTTACTGCTGAGTAGTGTTCCATTGCATGGCTGTCCCAGAGTGTTTATCCATTCCCCAGTTGAGGACCTTGTGGATGGTTTCCAGGATTTAGAGATTATGATAAAGCTGCTGTAGACATTTACATACAGGTTTTTGTGTGAACATGTTTTCATTTTACTTGACTCAATACCTAGGAGTGGGATCTCTGTTCATATGGCAGTGCATAGTTTAATGTTATGAGAAATTGCCAGCCTGTTTTCCAGAGTGCTGCACCAGTTCTGCTCCCATCACTGTCATTGAGGGTCCGCGGGCCCATTCCTCACTAGCAGTTGCTCTTGTCAGGATTTTTTATGATGACTACTCTGCTAGGCTGTGTTGTGTGGTTTTGACTTGCCTGTCTTTAGTGGCTCATCTTTTAATTGTAGAGCATTTTTCATTGCCATCCATATAACTTCTTTTGTAAAATATCTGTTCAAATCTTTTTCCAGTTTTGTATTTTTTATTACTGAGTTTTGAGAGTTCTTTTTATGTTCTGGTGCAAATTCATTGTCAGATACACGATTTGCAAATATTTTCTCTCCACGTGTTCATTTTCTTTATAGTGCCTTTCAAAAAGCAGGAATTACTAATTTTGATGAAGTCAGTTTATCTACTTGTTCTTTCATAGATTGTGTTTTTGTTATCATGTCTAAGAAATCTTTGCTTAATACACCAAGATTTTATTCCTGTTTTCTTTTGTAGTTTTTTTAGGTTTTACATTTATATTTGTGATTCACCTAAGTTGCTATGAGGTACATGTTAAGTTTTTATTTAGTCTGTCTTAAGTTTTTCATAATTGTAAACACAAACTCACATAAATACGGCCTAAATAAAACGGTTTTTATATAAATAGTTAATGAAAGGGACATTGCTCAGAAAGTCTGTTGTTTGTGCCTCTTGCCTTTTACTGTATGGCCTGAGTGTTCAACCAGGTTTATTTACCTAGTGCTTTTTTTTTTTTTTCTTTTCTTTTTTTGAGTTGGAGTCACACTCTGTCACCCAGACTGGAGTGCAGTGGCCGCTCCCAGCCACTGCAGCCTCCACCTGCTGGGCTCCGGCGATCCTTCCGCCTCAGCCTTTCAAGTAGCTGGAACTACAGGTGCG
>NW_007246462.1:413061-425128 GCF_000164805.1 Carlito syrichta
CACCCGGCTAATTTTTGATTTATTGTAGAGATGAGGTCTCGCCAAGTTGCCCAGGCGGGTCTCGAATCCGCGGGCTCAGGCAATCCACTCACCTCAGCCTCCCAAAGGCGCGGGATTACAGCCTGAGCCACCAAGCCCAGCTACCTAGTGCTTTTTAATGCTAGGAATAAGAACTTTCCTGTTGCTTCAGACCATCTTCCCACAGCACTGAGCATGGTACAGTGAAACCATTCAGGTGGCCAGGTTCCAGTGTCAGAAGGCTGGTTTTGCCCTTTCCCTATAATACTAATGTACTCAATAGAAAACTTGGTAAACAGCCAGTAGTAAATAGTGTTGCTTGTGTCAGTTCCTCCTCTTGACCCCTTAGCACGAGGCTCTGTGCAACCACAGGTGACCTAGGTAAGGGGACACAGACCTGGATACTGAGAGGCTTTTGTCTAGACAGGGATGCAGTTGGTCAGTAAGGGATGTGGCAGAGGTGCGGGCAAGGCTACCCAGCAGGCAAATGGGAACGACGAGCTTCCAGGTCATCTTGACTCACAGTTTGAAAACTGCTTTAAAATAGAGAACTGTGCATAGATGTCTCCCAAGTCAAGTCACTGTGGCTGCCTGGGCAGCTCCACAGAAATCAAGTCACCCTGTTTTCAGATTGCTTAACCAAGTTTCCCTGGATGGAGTGCTGGAAAGGGCCATTGTGATGTGCAGATTTTCACAGACCATATTGTCAGCCGTAATCAATTTGGTAACAGTAAGAACTCGGTTAATAGCAGTTTTGGGGTTTGATGACTTTACTCTTACATTTGCTTTCCTTATGGAAATATGGTGTTTTTCAGAATCCACAAGATATATATTAAACTTGGAGGACTCCTAATTCAAAACTAAGATGGATAAGACTTTAAATGTTTTTGTTCCATTCCTATTTTGTAGAAAATCAAAGCTTTACCCAATGGCCATGATGGCGCACCCTAGAGCTTATTTCTCCAGGTTACACTTGATCACTCAGGTTAGCTGGAAACTTACACAAACAGGATGCTTAGAAGAGAAGTTTGAAACTGATTGTGAAAGAGCCTTCCATATTCTGACAGTCTCCCTTTGCAGTGCAGACTGTTCTGAGTTAATTGTGTTCACAGTCGTTTAGGAAACTACATACCTATGATGCCTAAAAATTTGATTTTGTTGCACAGAGTTTTTCACTTGTTGAAACAGTGCCAGGCAGAGAAGATGTGTAACCACATTTCTACTTGGTGCACCTGAGAAGTGCCCCTAATGGGGACATAGGAGAGCTCCTCCCATGTGAATGCCTTCTGGCACTCCCTGTGGAAAAGCCAGACGGAGAGGGGTGCAGGGGTTGTGATTTTGATGTATTCGTGCTAGGTTCTGTTATTACCATTTTAGTTTTGTTTTGAAGCAGTGAAGATACTGTTTGTCCTCAGATGACCTCCTGGTCTCAAGTGGATTTGAAAACCTGCAGGTATAAATCTTTCTATATCCCTTAAAACCTGAGAAAAACAAGAAAGAAAGAAAGAAAATGTGAAACCTGACATGACGAATATGCGGCTAATGTTTAATGTTGAGGGGGAAAGCCTAGTATTCACACTAACAACGCTCAGTTCTTGTCAGCTGGTGTGTGACAAGAACTGGCATGGACTGAGAGCAGTGGGTTCCTTAACTGGAACCCCAGTGTTGGGGCTTCCTAGAGGGGACTTTCAGGACAGAGTTTCCCAGAATATTTCTCAGAATTGGTATCTTTAGTGTTGTATGAGGACAAAGGGGAGTGGTAGAAAAGCACAAAGCTTGAGAGCCCTAAGGAGCAGCCCCAGTCTTGATACACACTGGGCAGAAGTTACAGTTACGCTGCGAAGCTGTAGGGTTTCAGAAACACTGAAACCAAGTGATTTAAAGCAAATTGAGTTTCTTAGGAGACTACTATTTAGTGGAGGACACATAGTCATGCAGCAGCCCCAGGAATTCATTGGTTTCTTCTCGAAAGGGCCAAAGAAAAGGCTTGGTCAGTAGGGGCCAGTGCTGCTGCCTCTGGCAGCCAGGGTTTTGTTTTTGTGTTTTTCACTAGTTAAGTAAACATAATTGAAGTTTTCCTACTAAACCTGGGGACCTGCTCCCCAATTTTAACAGCCATTAATATGCCACATTTGTGACACCACATGAACTGCAAATTTCCTGAGGAAGCATCTCAGATGTGAGTCCTCTTGAAACAACTGTGGGACTCTTGCAGGGAGGACCACAGGAGATGGTGGACCACACGGTGGGTGCCAGGAGAAAGCAGAAGGTGGGTCTGTGTCCACCGTCAATGACTTTCTGGGATAGACGTGAAGAGCCCTGTGCCGGGAGGGCTATGACTCAACCAAAGATGCTTCCTTCAGGGAACCAGGAGAGCACAACTTGCAGCCCATCAAAGCCCAGCAACTTAGTGCTCACCACCCAAGCAGGAGAAGGGTTAGTTTTTGGGGTTTAACATGGTTTCACGCATAAGTTGCAAGAGCAGCACAGCATTTGTGAGAAGAATACAGAGAACTTCCTTAAAAGTTTTACCTGTACTCCCTGAGTGTTGCAAGTTTGTCGCATCTGCACATGCACTCTGGGTAGGTAGGTGGACAGTCATCTCAGCCTAACGTAACAAAATACTGTAGACTGGTGGCTTAAACAACAGATGTCCAGATCAGGGTGCCAGCATGGTTGATTTCTGGTAAGGGCTCTCTTCCTGGCTAGTATATAGACAACCACCTTTTTCACTGTCCTCACATGGCCTTGTCTTGGTACATCCACATGGAGAGAGCAGTGAGCTGTCTGGTGTCTCCTAAGGGCATGAATCCTACCAGATCAGGCCCTCACCCTTCAGACCCGATTTAACCTTAACTACTTCTTTAGAGGCCCCATGTCCATAGCCCGTGGGGGCTATGAATTTGGGGGGACACAAACATTTAGCCCAAAACAGATACAGTTTTTGTGACTCATTGAAGCATAGGTTGCAGACATAATGCATATATCCGATGCATTTCATGATGTGTATGAACAAGAGTATTCTCTCTTACACAACACTTAACCACAGAAAAATGTTAAAATAATTTACTGTGGTTTCATTATTTTCTCTATTGTCTCTTTTTCATACACAGCGTTTACTTTAGTCTTGATTATTTCTTTTTTTTTATCTTTAAAAAATGATTTATTTAAATGAGATTGAATTGGGAAAAATAGTGGGGATTCGTGACAAAAAACAGCATAAATAAGAGACCAGGATGCTGAGGATACAAGGCAGGTTGTGTACTAATGGGTTCTAAATATGGGAAAGTCTATTAGGGCAATGTGGGATACAGGAGTAGCTAGAAGCTTTGAACAATAACCCTCCTCCTATAGGCAATGGGAGTAATTGAGTGTTTGAATTTATTAATTCAGCAACCATTGATGGAGTACATTATAGGTGTCAGGTCCTGTATTAGGCTTTGGTAGTTAAATACACACACACACACACACACACACACACACACACACAAGAATTTGTACCTGCTCGCAAGTTACTTTTTTAAAAAATTTCTATTTTAATGATGTGGGATACCATTCAGGGTTAGATTAGTCTTGATTATTTCTTTCCTTCAGCTTCCTCTGGGTTGTTTGCTTTTTTTCTAGTTTGTGAAGGTAGAAGTTTAGTTCATTGATTTGAGATCTTCCCTAAAGTAGGCTAAAGCTGTGAATTCCCTCTAGATACTGATTTAGCTATATTCCACAAATTTGGTATGATGTGTTTTATTTTCATTTAGTTCAAAATATTTTCTAATTTCCCATGTGTTTTTTAACCCATGAGTTATTTAAAAGTAATTTCTTTAATTTCCAAATATTTAGGACTTTCGCAAATCTCTGTTGTTGATTTTAATTTAATTCCATTCTGATTAAAAAACATATTTTGTAGGATTTTAATCCTCTTAATTTCATTGAGGCCTTTTTTATGGCCTAACATAAAGTCTGTCTGGAGAATGTTCCATGTGCTCTTGAAGAAAATGTATATTGTATTGTTGGGTGGGGTGTTCCACAGATATAGGATAAGTCGAGTTGGTTGATACTGTTGTTCAGGGCTTCTGTATTCTTGCTTGTTTTATGTTGTCTGATCTTCTCAATTATTGAGAGTAGAGTATTGAAGTCTCCAACTATGATTGTTGAATTGCCTTCTTAAATTCAGTTCTGCCAGTTTTGTTTTATGTATTTTGGAGCTCTGTCGTCCGGAACATCTATATTTGCAACTACTTTGTCTTCCTTTTGACCAGTATGAAATGTCCTCCTTTGTCTCTAAGAATATTTTTTGTCTTCAGGTCTATTTGGAGTAATATCAGTATGTCACTCCACTCCAGTTTTCTTACGGTCTCGGTTAATATGTAACACCTTTTTACATCTTTTACTTTCAGTCTGTTTGTGTCTTTGAATCTAAAATGTATCTCTCGTACAAAGCATATAGTTGGATCTTGTTTTATTACCTAGTTTGCCCATCTCTGCCTTTGATTGGAGTGCTTAATCTGCTTACATTTAATTTAACTATTGATAAGGTTACATTTTGCCTACCATTTCTCTATAATATGTGTCAGGCATTTTTGTTCTATCCCTTCTTTATTGCCCTCTTTTATGCAAAATAGATATTTTCAAGTATGCTCTTTTAATGCTTTTATTTTCCTTACCGCTTTATTTTTGTGTTTTTGTTATTGTTGGTTGCTCTAGGAATTGCAATGTAATTATCCACTTACTACATTCTACTTCTTAAATCCAGCAAAATACAGAAATTTTGCTCTAGTATAGCTCCATTTCTTCACCTTCCTCTGTGTTATTATTGCCATGCATATTACATCTTTATAACCAAACCAGTTTAATAAGTATTGTTTTACGTGATTGTCTCTTAAATCAGTTAAAAGAAATATGTTAACAGTTCTGTGTTTACCTTTGTAATTACTGTTGAGTTATCTTTTGATTTCATTACTTTTCAGCGGGAAGGACTTTTGGGGGGTTATTTTTTAAGCTAATTTGCTCACAATGAATTTCCTCAATTTTTATCTCAAAGTATCTTTATTTTGTCTTCATTTTTTGAGGGATAGTTTTGATAGCTATTGAATTCTTGGTTGACAGATTATTTTTTTCTCTCAGCACCTTGTGTCATTTTATTATCTTCATTGTTGAGAAGTCAGCTATCAATAATTCTTACATTGTATGTGACAGGGTTTTAGATATCTTTGTGTTTACCCTATTTGGAGTCTGTTGTGCTTTGTTCATATGTAAAATAATCATTTTCATCAAATTGGGATTTTGTGGGATTTGCTTTTGTTTTTTGGTTTTTGGGTTTTTTTTTACCACTATTTGTTCATGTATTTCTTCCTCCCTTTCCTCTCTTACTGAGACTTTCATAACATGTACTTGACGTGCTTGGTGAGTCCCAAATTTATGTCTGTTTCTGTTTGTTTTCTTTGTATTCTTCCATTTGGATGATATTTATTAATCTTTTTTTTTTTTTGAGTTGGAGTCTCATTCCATCGCCCAGGCTGGAGTGCAGTGGCATGCTCATGGCCACCCCAAGGTCGATCTTCTGGGCTCTGACAATCCTTTCACCTCAGCCTTCCAAGTAGCCGAAACTACAAGCACATGCTACCACACCCAGCTAATATTTTATTTATTGTAGAGACAAGGTCTCACCAAGTTGCAGGGATTGGTCTCAAACCTGCGGACTCAGGCAATCCACCCACCTCAGCCTCCCAAAGTGCTGGGATTGCAGGCTGAGCCACCGAGCCCGGCCTATTTTTTTAAGCTCACTGATTCGTCTACCAAATTAAAAATACTGTTGAGTCCCTCTAGTAAATTTTTTATTTAGTTTATTGTACTTTTCCACTCCAAATTTTTCATCTGATTCCTTTTTTTAAAAATAATTGTCTCTTTATTAACAATCTGGATTTGATGTGTCATTGCTGTCATATTTCCCTTTGATTCCTTAAAAATCATTTCCTTTAGGTCCTTGAATGTATTTTATTATAGCTGCTTTGAAGTCTGTCTGCTAAATAAAACATCTGGACTCCCATCAGTGTCTACTTACTGCTTCCCCTTTCCCCCAACATAAGTCACACTATTGTTTCTTTGCATGCCTTGTGATTTTTTAAAAACTGTACACTTTAGGTAATGTTGTAGAAACTCTGAACTCTGGTTCCCGTCCTTACTCCCAAGGAGTTGTTGCTGTATTTTGTTTAGGGACTTCACTGAACAGATTCTGTAGAATCTGTCTCAGCCACTGATGTTTCTGCTCTGTTTGGGGTTTTTTGTTTTTAATTGTTGTTATTTTTATTTTCTAGTCTGGCTTCCAAGTGGCTGCCTCTGGGTCAGCAGATGTGGCCATCCAATGATTGTTCAGGTGTACCCAAACTCCTTGAACCACTAAGGCTCACTCTTTGACAGTAAGTTTGCCTTGGGGAATGCCATCGGCTCAGATGGTATGTGCACATGTGCCCAGCTTTCACATCTTGTTGAGTCTTGTATCTTCTCTGCTCAGACACAGGACCTCACGTTCAACCAGAGACATATAGTTAAACCTCAGTATCCAATGGGTTACTAGTTCCAGGACCCAAAATTTATCTCCACAGATACTAAAATCCATGGGTGCTGAAGTCCCTGATATAAAATGGTGAGGTATTTGCATATAACCTATGCAATCCTCCTGTATATCTAGGTCATCACTAGATTACTTATAATACCTGTAAGTTGCTATTCATAAGTAGGTATTTGTGCTGCAAACCACAGGAAATGGTGGGGCCAAGTGCCTCCTGGAAGCACCTTCCTCTAAGCTTCCTTCAAAAGAGCAAATTCTCCTGGGTTCCGTTCATGGCATGCCATGGGACCTCAGTACAGTGTCAGGGTCCATTTCAGGATGAGAAACAGGAACAGAGAGTCCCACTGGCTAACACACAACATGCAGCTGAGCAGAGCCAGGAGAGGTGCCAGGATCCCCTGGCTCCCACCTGACCAGTGCTCTTCTCCAGATGCCATCAAGATGGCAGCTCCAGAAGCACAAAAGGGCCGCCTCACAGGGCGAACCCCGGGTGGAATTGGCAGGAGGCGGCAACGGGAGCGGGACCCCATCAGCGTCCAGCCTAGTGGAAGCCCAGGAAAAGTGTGTGCTCATCAGATGTCTCTTTGTCTATGGAGGGCATAGACATAGACATAGAAGGGCCTAGACTGCCCCTGGGCATGTCCCTCTCTGGCCCTTGCTGTAGGTGACGGTGAGCCTTAGATCCTTAGTAACCTGTTTCTCCAACCAGGTGCTGGGAGACCCTGAGAGAAATATGGGTGGAAGCACTCCGAGGCCTGGTCACTGAATCCCCCAGTGGATGGGAGGACAGATTCCCAAAAGAGTGGCAGGGAGGGCCACCCCTTCGGGACCCCCTCCCCCATGGGAGCTTTTCTGTCAATAAATCCTGCTTTCAAAAAAAAAAAGTGGCAGCGAGCCAAGGGTCCTGGAGTCCGTGAGCACCCGTGGGCTCCTCCCTCCCCACCTCTGGAGTGCACTTGAGGTACTGTGCAGGCCGAGTGGGTGGCCTCTGCCCACACACCCACCAGCGAGAAAGGCCCCTGGCAGCACAGGGCTCATTTTCTGGCTCCTCATGTGGGCTGCAGGCTCTGTTATGACCAGGAGGTCCACAGCCTTCCTCATGGGACAGGGACTGTGCCCACCACAAAGAGGGAGAGCTCAGCCCTGGCAGACCCCAAGCCTTGGAGGAAAGCAGAGAGGGCAGTGCAGCAGTAGACTGCCTAGGTTGAAACCCGACCCCTTCTCTCCCCTCATCTACCTCATGCTCGTGGACATGCCCCTCTACCTCAGTTTTCCCCTCTGTGGAATGGCAGAGATGATGACGATCACATCAGCTTTGTGAGGTAAGGCTGAGTTGTCACAGGTGAAGGGTTAAGAACAAGCCCGCACTCAGGCTTTGCTATTGAGCATCTGTCATCCTTGTGTCAGAAGCTTTCTGATCTGGGGGACCCTTTTCTTGCAGAATCACAAAAAACGCCGTCCACAGAGTCAGGGTCGCACTGGGCCTTTCCCCCAGCCGGTGCCAGCCCTGGCGTGTGTGCAGGCCCATGACGTGACAGGCTGAACCCAAGCCACAGGCCCGGGCCTGTTTCTGTGACTGCCTCTCGAAGCGGGACCAGAAGCTTCAGCAATTTTCTGGAAAATAACTTTTGAGGGCCACAACCTGCAGGGTCAGAAGTTACCGGCCGGGGCTTCATGGCTCAGCCTGTAATCCCGCGCCTTTGGGAGGCTGAGGTGAGTGAATTGCCTGAGCCCGCGGGTTTGAGACCTGCCTGGGCAGCTTGGCGAGACCGCATCTCTACAATAAATCGAAATTATCTGGGTGTGGTAGCGCGCGCCTGTAGTTCCAGCTACTTGGAAGGTTGAGGCGGAAGGATCGCCGGAGCCCAGCAGGTCGAGGCTGTGGTAGCCGGGAGCGGCCACTGCACTCCAGTCTGGGTGACAGAGTGAGACTCCAGAAGTTACCAGGAGGAAAGCCAGAAATAGGCCAATGCCCTGGGGCTGTGATGAAGGGAGTGGCTGTGACCTTGAAAACTTCCTGGAGCCAAGCTGCTGACTCTCAGGGATCAGCCCCCACATGGCTCTTGCTTTCAGGCCAGTTTCCCCCTAGATCACCTTGGTTGGAATTTGGAGGAGGAATCCAAGTCCATTTTGCCTGAGGTCGAGGGAGGACTATCTGATCCCCAGGGCCAAGCCAGTGTCACTAAAGGTGGGTGATTGTTACGGGAGGGTCAGGCTCCTTAACTTGTTTCTGATACTCTGCAAGTTCCCAACAGTTAGCTGTTGGTGGCGACGCCGCGTGCAGAGTGGGCCTTCCCAGGGCTGGCACAGCCAGACACCCTCCTCGTCTCAGGCTCCTAGCAGACTGTGTGATCCGTGCCACCTGCCCATCGATGTCCCACATTCCCAGCCTGGCCAGGAAAAAGCCTCCCATACATCCTCTCTGCTCCTCCTCCCTCCCTCCCGACATCAGCCCCACCTATGAGCAGGAGGGGTGGGGGCAAGAAGCGACTGGCCAAGAATGACCCTGGAGTCCCTGCCCATCCGCCCGGGGAAGGCTCTGAAGCAGCACAGCACCAAGTGGCCCAGGCGCCCCTCCCTAGAGAATGTCAACCAACTGGGAGAAGCTCCCTTCCTGCAGGGCATGTCTTTGCATTCTGCTCCAGCAACTAAGCCCAGCTCTGGGCTTTGCTCAAGGTTGGGTTGTGGTGTCAGCTGTCGTCTCCTGGTGACCCTTGGCCAGATGGAAACTGTCATCTCGGGAGCCTGGTGGATCCATGCCAGCAGCTCACCCTGCCGGACCATGCCTGCCTGCCGGGCTGCTGGGGACAGGACTCCACCCGCAGGTGTAGAATGGCTCCTACAGGGAAGTCTGGGTGACACGGGCAGCTGCCTGCGGCCCGGGGATGCTGGTGCGCACAGGCCGCCAATCATTGTCCAACTTCACCGCAGCAGCTGGGGAAGGTCACTCAGCCCAGCTGGCCTCAGTGAAAGTGACCACCCGCTCAGGTCCACACCCCAAGGGGGGCGTGTTGTGGTGGTTGTGGACACCAACAGAAGGCTCTGGGCCACGCTGCCTCCCAAAGAGATGACAGCCTCATTCTCACCAGAAATAGGCCTGCACAGGCCTCCTTTGCTGTCTTCTCTAGCCTTTGCACAAGGAACTTAGAACCTACACATTTTCAGCTTCTGTGGGTAAGGAATGACTTTCAAGTTCTTGAGGCCAAAATGGCATATTTAGGGCAATTGCTGGATCTAGCCTGGCAGCCACATTGTTGTCCATGTTATTACTGGACAACTAGGATCAGTGGGGAATGTCCATTCCCTCCTGTCGCCAGGACAGTCATTTCTCTGGATCTGGGACTGGACTGACCACGGGCTTCAGGCCCAGGTAGGTCGTTTTTGGAATGACCAGAAGTGTTGTTGGTGGCTCCTTTAAGAAAATATCCTGTTTCCAGAAGGCACTAGAAACGTCCCCCTCCTCACCATGCAGTCCACTACATTGGCACAGATTCTGCCTACTCGGCTGATATTCCCTTGGTTGATGACTCTCTCTTATTTGCTGGGGTGCTCTCTCCCCGCCTCCCTACTTTCTTGGTCTTATTTTATGTTCAAGAACAAAAGGGTGTGGGAAAAATCAAGAGACGGCTTCGGCCCTGTCTACCTCGGGCAGAGAGGTCAGCCCCGCCTGGCCATTCCTCTCGGTAGCCAGACTGCTTCCCACAAGACTATGGGAGCCCCCAGATAAGCCTTTCTGCAGACATTATAATTCTTGTCAACTTAGTGCAATTTCATGGCAGTTCTACATTTTATGCTAAAATTACTCATTTTCCCCATTGCAGCAGGATGATGAATACTGTACAGATGGCAGCCGCTCCTGTTCTCGTGAGCCTGGTAGTTAGGAGGAAGAGGATAAAAGCCCCAAACTTGTTTCTGCCGAACAATTCTGGAGCTGCTCTGGAGGTCTGAAATGCACTGGGAAGAAAAGGTGTCACCAGTTCTGCTGGGAAGGGGGCCAGGGCCCTGTGAGGACGGCCGGGCGGGGGCAGGGCTGAGACTTCCCTGCCCCACTGGCCTGCCCTGTGCTCCTTCCCTGTGCCCTTTTTCTAGCGGCTCTTCCTCCTCCTCTTTAACTTCTGTTCCTCCTCCTGCTTGCAGCTTGGGCTTCCTGGGGAGGTAAAGCACTGTCCCTGGTGCTCTGGCAAGTAGCCTCGATTCAGCCACCTGTCCTCCAGCCAACTGTCCTCTGCGCACAGGGCCCCTTCCAGCCTGAGGGAAGACGAAGGGGAGTGAGACTGGCCCTGCTCCTGCGTGCAGGAGAGCGGTAAGCTGCTGAGAGCCCCGGCACCCGATCACCACTTACCCGAAAGCTGCAGCCCACCCCAGACCCGCCACCTCGCCCCTCACAGGGCCCACACCTGCCGCACGCCTCTCTAGCTCATCCCTGTCAGCAGGCTCAAACCTCTCACCCGGGTCTTCTCCCAGTCAAGGGCAGCAGTTACAGGCTGGGAGCCAGAGGCCTCACCAAGCCCACATCCACGAATCACAACTCTTCTCTGCACACCCAGGAGCCCCTCTTCTGGTGGGGGGGGGCAGCATTCTTCCTCAGCGGCCCTCCAATCTGTATTCCACACTGGAGCCAGGCTAGCTTCCTACACTGCAGCCCTGGTGGGGTACCCCTCCACCTTCCTCATCCTCCCGGTCGTGTTTAGCACCTCAGTGTTCAACAGACCCCAGGCTCATCTGGTCTCAGCCCTGACTGCCACACCCTGGCCCTTCTGCAGGAAGTGAACTCCTGCTCAACCATCTGTTTTGAAAGTGCAGACTACATCTCCATTCTCACACTCCTTTTCTTTTAGATTTTTTTTAAGCACAATTTTATTATGAAAAATTTCAAGCATACAGAAAGTTGAAATCATGCAAGGATCTTCTCTATACAGTCGTCCCTTGGTCTCTACAGAGACCGGCTCCAGGACTCCCATCAGATACTGAAATCTGCAGACACTCAAGTCCCTAATGTGAAATGGTGTAGTATTTGCATATCACCTTTGCCACATCCTCCTGTATATTTTAAATCATGTCTAGGTTACTTGTAATACCTCATAAAATGTAAATGCTATGTAAATAGTTGTTGTGCTGTATAGTTTTTTATTTTTAAAATTTGTGTTCTTTTTAATTGTTGTATTGATATTTTTATTGTTTTTTACAATCCACGGGTTGGTTTAATGGGTGGATGTGGAACCTATGGATCCAGAGAGCCAACTGTACAATCTTGATTCATTAATTCCTGTGCTAACATAGCTCCACATCTGCTTTAATTCCAGTACACACACACACCTTGTAAATATGTTTGTTGCTCTACCATTTGACATTAAATTGCAGACATTCTGATAAACTTGGCATTTAAAGTTGGTAGTAAAAAGATAAGACTTTTTTTTTTTTGAGTTGGAGTCTCACTCTGTTGCTCAGACTGGAGTGCAGTGGCCACTCCCAGCCACCGCAGCC
>NW_007246462.1:425379-430751 GCF_000164805.1 Carlito syrichta
CACTCACCTCAGCCTCCCAAAGGCGCAGGATTACAGGCTGAGCCACTGAGCCCAGCTAAAAGATAGACTCTGTAATAAATTAATAAAAATTTAATGAAGGCGAGCCTCCTTGGGGTAGGAATTTTTTGCCAAAATAAATTCCAAATAAAACAAAAATCTAAATCTAAAATAAAAGAAAATGGCTGGGTGCAGTGGTTCATGCCTGTAGTTCCAGCACTTTGGGATGCCAAAGTAAGAGGAGTGCTTGAACCCCAGAGTTCAAGACCTAGGCAACATAGCAAGACTTTGTCTCTACAAATTTTTTTTTTTAATTAGTCAGGTGTGGTGGTGCATGGCTATAATCTCAGCGACTCAGGAGGCTGGAGCAGAAGGATCACCTGAGCCCAGGAGGTTGAGGTTGTGGTGAGCCATAAGTGTGCCACTGCACTCTAGCCTAGGCAACAGAGTGAAACAGCCCCAAAAAGAAAAAAAAAAAAACAAACTAAAAAAGATCATCATAAACATGATAGAGGAGCGTATAAGTGAATATTTTTAAACTCCTGGAACAGGAAGGAAAGGCTCTTCTAAATATGCCACAAAACTTGGAAGACATGAAAATAAAGCGGATGAAAATATGACAAAAATAAATACATATACACTGTACCTCTTAACTGACTTGAAACAAAAAGCAGTACAGTCATGTGTTGCTTAATGGTAGGGGTACATTCTGAACAGTGTGTCATTAGGTGGTTTCGTCATTGTTGAACAACATAGGGTGGACTTACACAAACCTAGATGGTGTAGCCTGTGACCCACCTAGGCTGTATGGTGTACCCTGTTGCTCCTGGGCCACTAATCTGTGCAGAATGTTACTGAACACTGTAGGC
Organism: Carlito syrichta; assembly: GCF_000164805.1. NCBI lineage: Eukaryota > Metazoa > Chordata > Mammalia > Primates > Tarsiidae > Carlito > Carlito syrichta. The sequence continues at coordinate 426,246 of NW_007246462.1, forward strand.
AACTGTAACACAATAGTAATCAGTTGTGTATCTAAACGTACCTAAACAGGAATCTTCTTATGGGACCACCCTCATATGTGGTCCATTGCTGACCAAACTCTTGTTATGTGGCGCCTGACTCTACTTACGGACAGCAAATCAGAAGTCAAGGGAAAGCATTTGCAACACGTTAGAGTAAAAATACTTCTCTTAATATATAAAGAGCTTTTGCAGGCCAGCTTTAAAAGATCAAGTCCAGCCAGGCTTGGACAGGCCTCAGCCTGTCACCCCAGCACTTTGGGAGGCTGAGGTGAGCGAATTGCCTGAACCCGCGGGTTGGAGACCTGCCCAGGCAACTTGGCGAGACCACATCTCTACAATAAGTCAAAAATTAGCTGGACTGGTAGCATGTGCCTGTAGTTCCGGCTACTTGGAAGGCTGAGGCAGAAGGATTGCCGGAGCCCAGTGGGTCGAGGCTGCGGTGTCCAGGAGCATGCCACTGCACTCCAGCCTGGGCGCCAGAGTGAGACTCCAACTCAAAAAATAATAATAACAGTAATAAAATAAAATAAGAGACCAAGTCTAAGATCAGAGCTCAGTAACTGACCAAGAAGCATGAAGACAAGCTCAGCTTCCACAGCCACAACAGAAATGTCAAAGAAAACACACAGTCATCCGGTATCCTCAATTGTTCCTCCTAGATTGGCCAAGACTAAAATGTAGGGCTGACCCCAAGGTTGGGCCTGGAGCAGAGAAGCAGTCTCACTTGCCCCTGGGGAGAGTAAAGTGATTCTGCCCTCTCGGATGACAGTTGAGGAAAAAAAAAAAACACTGAAAATAAAACTTTAAATCCCTTAGACTCCACAATCTTGGGCTGAAAATTATCTCACAGGAAAACTCAAGCAGGTGTGTGAGCTCAGACCCTTGAGTGCCTGCCGCAGTGCTCCATCATGGGGGAAGCTGAAACCCCCAGCTGGGCTGTGCCAGCCGGGCTATGCCACCCGGTCACCAAAAACACAGCAGGAGCACATGTAGTGATGGGAGGTCCTTCAGGCCATGTGCTCAGTGGGGTCCTGGGACTCAGAGGTGGGTCCTAGGTGCTGGGTCCCAGCTATGAGTTCTGACACCACTGCATCCCCCTGTGACCTCATGGGACTGCTTTGCCGGAGGGGCCTCCACTTCGTGTCACCACCAAGTTCCTACGTTGAAGCCCCAGCCCCCAATGGGATGATGTGAAACCGTGCCCAGGGTTAGATAATTTGTTAGCCAGCAAGAGTTCCTGAGCTCGTGTTGCAGAATTGTGGAGAAGATAAAACCACCTATATGAAATTAAGACAGAACCATGCAACAAAAGATGCAGAAGAGCTCAAGCCCTGCAGTCGCAGCTGAGGTTAGAAATAAACAGATCTGGCCAGGCTGGGTGGCTCAGCCTGGCATCCCAGCACTTTGGGAGGCCGAAGCAAGTGGATTGTCTGAACCAGCAGGTTTGAGACCCACCCGGGCAGCTTGGCGAGACCTCGTCTCTACAGTAAATCAAAAATTAGCCGGGTGTGGTAGTGCGCCTGTAGTTCCAACTACTTGGAAGGCTGAGATGGAAGGGTCACCTGAGCCCAGTAGGTCAATGCTGGGATGGCTGTGAACATGCCGCTGCACTCCAGCCTGGGCGACAAAGTGAGACTCTAACTCAAAGAAAAAGAAAAAGAAATAAACAGATCTGTTGTTTCTAAGTTGGGTTTCACTTCAGTACAGAGCGATTGATTATCTTCATGTTCTGACCCCTGGAGCACCTGGATTACCGGATAATCTCCGGGTATCCCGTCTCCTGCACACTGCTCAGGGTCCAGTAGCGATGGCTGATGGCCGTGGAAATTGCTCTGTAGACAGCCTCTCTATTGTAAAGCTAACACTGGTGTTTGAGATGTCGCTCAGACTTTGCACTCTAATGGACCAGTGATCCCACTAGGACCCAGAACACACACCAAAGAGCTGACTCTACTGATTAGACCCCCCTCTCAGAAACTGGCTCTGCAGCACGAAGACAGTTTCAACACCCCCATGACATCAGCAGCATCTGTTTCCAAGGCCCCTGCCTGCCAGATTATTCCTTTAAAAACCATACATAGCCTAGGCAAAATCGTGAGACCCTGTCTCTACAAAAAAAACAAAACAATCAAAATTAGCTGGGCATGGTGGTGTGTGCCTGTAGTCCCAGCTATTTAGGAGGCTGAAGTGGAAGGATGATCACCCGAGCCCAGGAGGTCGAGGCTGTGGTGAACCACGATAGTGCCATTGCACTCCAGCCTTGGAGACAGAGTGAGACACCCAATTTGCAAACAAACAAACCAAACAAAACAGCACACACACAAAACCCTAGGCTAAGACTCTGGAGGAGGCAAGTTTGAGAATATCTTCCATCCTCCTCACTCAGTGTAACAGTTGCTGTCTTCTTCTTGGCTTGTCTCTGCTTTTCTGGACAGGCACATAAGAACCTGGTCAGGTTGTAACAAAAGCAAGTAGTGAAGAAAACAGTGTTACAATCTCATGCATTTGCAACAAAGCTGGCAACAGGATGAGACGGGTTGGAACCAACGAGGCTGACTAGAGCCAGTGCCAACAGACTTACTTGCCCAGTGAGTGACCTTTTCATATGCGAGGACTCAAAACTCCACCTCCAGATCATGCTAACGATGCCATTTTTTGGACATGTAACCCATGAGGAAGCATGTAGGGGCAAAAGCACACGCCCAAGGGACTTTCCAAATTCTCTTTCCTTGCAACGAATCACCATCCAGCCCCAAAACACAACTCAGAATTTCTCCCTTAAAACTGGCTGCAAGGCTGGTATGGGGAGACAGATTTGGGCGTCTCCTCATGTTTCCTCGGCAGTTGACTTGCAACTAACCTTTCTTGCTGCAAAAACGCAGTGTTTCCGTGTTTGGCTCTCCATTGCACGAGGGCGAGTTGACCCAGTTTGGTTCAGTGATGGTGTTAGGAGATGCGGCCTTTGGGAGGTATCAGCTTTAGATGAGGTCATGAGGGTGGGGTCCCATGACGGGATTAGTGCCCTGAGAAGAAGAGACACCAGATACCTTGCTCCCTCCCTCCCTTCTCCTCCCCCCGCCCCCCAGCTCCTGCAGGGGGACCAACCAGGTTCTCATCTACCTGTAGAGGAGGTTCTCCCTCAACAAAGCCTGTCACTGTGAAATTGCCTCCAGAAACCCTCCTTGAGGCAAGCTAGTCGCCAGCTCTAGCTTCCAGGCTTCCAGGAATCCTACAGAGAAGAGTGTCCCTTATTGGAAGAAAAGCCCCTGACCCCCGTGCCTGAGAGCCTGGCCTTTGTGGATGGAATTCCTCATGTTCAGTCATCTATTATAGTTGCTTAAATAATGCTCTTCCATAGAAAGTAGAGATATGTGACCTCACCATTGTCAGGAACAAGGAGGGTCTTTTCCATCTCCTTGGATCAAAAAACAATAAGCTCCAAAATAAGTCCAGCACAAAGAGAGGGGGGAAAAACGTATTCCTTTGCATTTAAAAACAATGTTTCGGTGTGTTTACCACATCTAACTAGCACACCAATTTACTGGCTAACGCTGACTTCCTTTTAGTCTCAAAAGAGAAATTCCTATTTCTGTTTTTTTTCCTTCTGAAAGATAAGAGTTTATAAGTTTTTTCTCACACCATAATTGGGCTTGTAGATCTCTTTATCTGCAAAGTGATTTCCATCCCGACTGTTTGGACTGCGACCACAAACCCTAAGCAAAAGAAGGAGGCCTTGAGGGGGGAAGCAAATGTCACAAAGTCCATGGCTGACTTCACAGTGGAACAGCAGCACGTGCGCTCGCCAACAGGAAGACAGCCGTGAGTTTCAGAAGTTCACGTCTCTCCTTTCTCAGTGACCCTTTCTTCGCTTTGGAGCTTGAGAAGGCAGGAAAGCACAGGCAAGATGTGACAGCCCGAGAGGAGGGCATGACAGCCTGAGTCCCAGATGCTGCGCTCAGGAACGGGGGGGGGGGGGGGGGGGATACATTTAGAGGGAGGGTCACAAAAATCGGCCCAAGAACAAAGGGTTTTGAGCTCTCATCTGAAAACAACTCCAAGGAGGTCTTGGCCAAAACGCAGTGATAAAGGTAAGCAGGTCCTGACGACATTCTTTGAGAACACCTGGATCGTGCTATGCCTGAAGCATTCCTCAGATAGCCTCGTGCCGTTGCTTGGATGTCCCAGTTATGAAGGACGGTCCTCTCCTCTCTCGGAGGTTGGATCTCTATTGCTGAATTCCCAGCCCGTAGACATAAACCCCAAAGGCCCCACGACCTTGGAAACCAGCTCCGTTAGGCTCTGTCTTGGCGAGTCCAGTGTGGAAAGGCACCACGGGTGCTCGCGCTGACGCGTTTCTCGGCCAGGGGTCACGCTCCTGTTCTCCGAGGGTTCACGACCCAGAAGCCTCACTGGCTTAGGTGAGGACACAGGAGCCCAGACGCCCGGACGTGTCCCGGCTTCCCAGCCACCCTGCAGAGGCCACTT
>NW_007246462.1:430987-432848 GCF_000164805.1 Carlito syrichta
TCGTGGGTGCGGCGGAGCCCACTGTTTCCCCGGCGGAGGCCCCACACCAGCGCCCGAAGGGGGCTCCGGCCGGTGCGAAGCCCCCTGCAGAGACATGGGTCCTGGCTCCTTCCAGAGGCAGGCTCCTCTCTCTGGATGCCCCTCCCTCTTCTTACCTGGGTACTGCCTTCTGAGCTCAACTCTCTTCCTCCAGGAAGCCCTCCCTGGCGGCCGCCCCCTCCGCGTGCCCCTTCATGTCCTCTGTGCTTCCCAGCCACTGGCATCCCCTGCCTGACTTGCACACAGAAGGTGCCCAATGGATGCTCGAGGGAACAGGTTCACTCCGACGCCACGGCGAATCACCGCAGGAAGCAGCTGGGTTGGATTCAGAAGGGATTACTCCAAGATTAGAGCGCCAAGGCAACACGTCACCTGCAAACAGGAAACGTTCACGCATCAAACCCATCATGGCTGCAACAGGAAAGGCAGACGCGGCCGCCGAGGGCTTTGTCATGGGCACCTCCGCACCCCACAGCACGCTCTGCTCCTCTGAATCCCTCTTCGTTCGCTCTCCCCGCGGCCTCAGCTGGTGCGAGGAGGCCTCACGGTCTCCCAGGCTGGAACACGGTGGCAGGATCATAGCTCACCTCAGCCTCCACCTCCTGGCTCAGGCGATCCTCCGGTCTCAATCCCCCAAATCCTCCCGAGTAGCTAGGACTACAAGTGTGTGCCCCCATGCCTGGCTACTTTTTCGATTTTTTTGATAGAGCCAAGGTCTCCCTGTGTTGCCCCGGCTGCTCTCCCAGTCCTGGACTCAAGGAAACCTCTCGCCTCAGCCACCCAAAGTACTGGGATTGCAGGCCTGAGCCACCGCGCCCAGCCTCTATCCTTTCTCTCAAGGTCCACTTGGGGATGAGGTGGAGGTGGCTGGTGAGTCCCCCTGTCACTTCACTGTGTGTGCCCACGTCAGGGTGGTCTGGTCCATCTGGAGACACCAGAGCCCACGGTGCCCTTCCCCCCTTTCCCTGCTGGGCGAGGCAGGAGGGCCACTCAGGAAGTGGTGTCTTTGGAGCCTTCCGCCTTGAAGGCTGGGAGGGACTCGGCCCTCCCCAGGCTGCAGAGGGGGCGTCCCAGGGTGCCCACCGGGAGGGGCAGGGGGCTGAGGGAGGAGCCAGGCCTGGAGGGGCTGCTGTGCCCCCAGCTCAGCCCTGGCAAACCCTCCTCCTGGGGCTGAGCTCTCAGGGGTGTTTTGAGAACTCTCAGCATTTTGCTCCCTGACCCTCAGCATCCTTCCTTCCTCTCTCAGGCAGGAAGAGCTGGAGACGGTCTGTCGACCGCCCGTGCTTTGTCCAGCAGAGCACTTGGGGCCTGTGTGAAAAGGTGCAGGGGAGGCGTGGGTGTGTGGTAATTATGAGGCTTTTTCCTCCAAACTCCCCAGAGTCCCAAGACCCCCCCAGTAGTTTCCACTCTCAGGACTCCATTCACATGTGGCGATAGTCAAACCGGAGCTGCTTGGCCATCCGCGTGGCTATTTTTGGACTTCCAGGAGGCGGAGGCAGACAGCCTTATTTTCAGTCACCCGCAGGCTGTGACGTCCTTGTGAAGAGTGAGGTTTCCAGGAGGCCGATCCAGTGTGGAGGTGACTGTGGTGAGAGGAGTTTGCCCTGCGGGCGGGCACTCAGCAGGTGACTTTCCCCAAAGCCTCAGCTCCTGCAATAGCAGAAGCCACTGTGCCATGGGGAGGGTGAAGACCACCAAGCTCACCGTCCTCTCTGCTTTGCTTGGCCCCAGGCCGCAGTGTCCGTGGACACCTCCTGTTCAAGAGACACAGCCTCCTTCTCCCCTCCCCTTCCCCTGCCCCCTTTCCCCTCTTCTTCCTTCC
>NW_007246463.1:0-5894 GCF_000164805.1 Carlito syrichta
CGTGTGCCAACAAATAGAGAGAGAGGCCTATACTGAAACAGATAAAAACAATAGACCACAGCTACAGATGAACCAACTCTCATACAAAAAATAAAAATAAAACATATAGTGATGCTAACATGCAAGCTAACCAACCACCTTGTTAGTGTGCTGTTCCTCTATACAAAGATATGGTTTACAGAGAGGAGAAAAGAGAAGAAAAGGAAAAGGAAACAAGAAAAAAGGGAACAATACAGTAGGAATAGAACTAAGTCATTAAACGAATAGAATCAATGAAGCACACTCTGAGACATTTCATTTAAGTCCAATGTCCTTTCAGGTCTGATTTCTAGTTTTCTTTTCAAGCTGGTAAATTAATTTGCAGTTAGGGTCAGTTGCCCCTGGTCTGCTGTGAAGGACAGTTCAGATCACCCTCCGTTCGCTTGTTTCTCCCGTTTTGGTGTTGTTACCTTAAATCGCCAGCAAGTGGTGCTATTTCAGCTGCTCGCCCCAGAGGCGGTGGGGCTGGACAGGAACAAGATGGCTGCCTGCCTCTGAGCAGGCAACAGGAGCCTTACGCCGGGCGGGCAGGACAGTCTCGGTCGCAGGAGAGGTGGCAGCGATCCCAGCAGATCTTCCCTGAAGGGGTTTGATGTGGATCGCCTCGGGCCCGGGTGGTGTGATGTGCTACCTGTCACAGAGGCCGCGGCAGCAGCGGCGACGGCAGCGGCGGAGGGGGAGGGGCTGCGACGGCGGCGACGGCACTGTTTGCACCACAGTAACTGTCCAGTCCATTGCGATGTCCCAGTGGTGGCAACGGCTGAGCTCTGTATGAAGAGCAGGTTGCGATGTTGGGGTCCCCAGCCCCCCGGGGCGAGAGTCACAGACCCACTGCAGATCTCCTTTGCAGAGGGCTTCAGAGACCGGGTTGCCCCATTGCCATCTTGCAGTTTCCTGTCAGCAATTTTCTTAAACGTCTGCTATTTCAGTTATATTCTCGTAACAACGACAGCAGTATCAAAACTCAACAAAGTCAAAACAGAAACTCCAGCTCTTTCAGTGGTAGGGTATTTTATCATGGATTTCAGAGTATATGCAGTTTCTTCTCATTTTCATCTGAACGAATTTCTGGGAATGATATCAGCAAGTAGAACAACAAACAATCATGTGTTCTCCCTGGTCCTTACACACTCAGAAAACCTCATAGAGATTTGTCTCCTACCATGAAGGAGATCTTCTGAGCGAGATAATCAGTGATTTCTGAAATGCAAATTTATATCATGTGAGCCAGGTAGCAAGAAATAACTTATTTTTTAGGTAGCAGTGGACGAATTCATCAGGAAGATCTGAAGCAGTGAAGATGGGGCTCTGATAGTTTCTATGTTGTAAATATATAGATGTAGATCATTATTACTGTGCTAGTAATGTGAATATCACTCTTTCTTTTGTGTTAGAATACGTTATCACTCTTAACTTCCCTACACTTAAAATCGACAGTGTGCAAGGTAGTGGGCTGGAGGCAAGGGGAAGGAGAAAGGCCAGAGAAGGCTGGTAGTGAAGATGCCAAGCCAAGGCAGCTGTGTAGGAGGTGGTGCTAACGGTCAATTCTTTCACCTGGGGTGATGGGGGAATGGAGATGCAGCAGGGGTTACTGAGCCATCTACCATGTACAGCTTTGTAATTTATTGTGGTCGTTCCACTGGCTAAAGAGCTCATGTTAAACTCACAAATACGTGTTGAATATTTGTTCTCCTTTCTTGACCTTCCAACATTGCTTTCTTTTGCAAATTTCAGATTAATCGGGCCCCAAGCTTTGGAACTGATCAGAAAATAGACTACGATGTAAAAAGGGGAGTGTTGCTAAATGCACTGAAATTACTCAATATCAGGTAAGGGGTTTCCTCCATCTTTGGGAACTTTTCCTCCCATTTGGCAGGAGCTGAATCATGTGTATATGTGAAATTGGCTTTGCAAAATCATCCTTTCTGGTTTTGGGATTTTTAACCTTTTGATTCCATTCCTTAACCATATATAGTTTCTGAAGAATATATTTTCCCTTCTTCCAGTTTTCTGCGTTTTCTGCTTTTCCTGCTGCCTGCATAATACTCTGTACCTGAGGTGAGGGTGGTTAACTGACAGTGTTGTTATAATTATTTAGCATAGAGGACATGTTAAATTGGAGAATACCTCAAGAGACATTCTAGGTCATCTTCCCCCTCTTATAAGAATAAACAAAAGCACAGAGAGGTCATTTAAAAAATAAACACATCTTGGATGTGGATTTCCTAACTTTCTGTCCAGAGGTTTTCCCACTACAGCATGCTACTTGTGTACACAAAAGAGAGGTAGTTGTTCAGTGAGGATACACATTCTCCTTTAGACAGGCAAGTAAAATTTGAGAGAAGTCTTGGTTGGGGTGGGTAGAGGGCTGGTTGTAGTGTACATGATGATGGAATTCAAATATTTGAAATGCTAATTTGTGGGAATAGCTTTTAGCTCATTACACAAGAAATTTGTTAGATGTTTAACTGAACTGCTTCATGAAATAGTGTGTTATCTACTATTGTTCAAACAAGAGCTCAGGGTGTCGGATTAAAGAATCTTGGAGGTCATTCAAGCTCACTAATTTTATTATTTCACATTATTCTAATTGTCATTCAAGAATTCTAGAAGAGTTATGAGCTGCTTCTAAGCAGCTTTTATTTAAGATGTTCCCAAACATTTAGCAGATGCCTAGTTAAGAAGTCGCTTTATGTGGACAGCATCATTAAAAAAGAGATGGACTTATAAATCCATTCAGAAATTTGTATATGGCCTTCTTTTGCCCGATGAAAGATTGACTTGTCTAAATGTTGCTTATATTTCAATTATCCTAAAAAGCACGTAGAAAGAAGAATATGTAGAATGAGATTTTTTAAAGTTTATACAAGTGCATTAAGTATGTTAGATTATTTAAGCAATATGCCTTTTGGGAGGTATGAAAGTTTACTATTATTGTTTAAGTAAGTCTTGTGTTTAGTGTTTTTCTTTTTTCTTTCTTTTTCGGGGGGGAGGATGTGCTTTGACTTTGTCCATAATGGTGCCAATTCAAGACAGTATCTTTGAGTGTTTTTGGTCTTTAAAAAAGATTTCGTACCAAAAAATAGGATTTTTTGATACTGTCACAGGCAGTAAGAAAAGGCATTCAGACTAGGTAACAGAATCAAACATCAGTGAGAATGGGCAAGCCATGTGGAAAAAATAACAAGGTATCCAGCCTAACAGTTTGAATTGGAGAGAAACAGGAAATAAGATGGAAGAGCTAAGGGTACATTATATTATGAAAGAAGACTAGGCTAGATGTTGGTCATAGAAATCTATCTAGGTTCTTGAGCAGAAAGATAACAATGAATAAAAGATCCTTCTAATAGTCTGATTTAAATGAATGTAAATAAGGAATTTCTGGAATCATTCATAATCCAAAATTAAAACAGTCTATATGAAAAGTAACCTTATTTAATAAATAAGCAATATTTTCTCAGTGCCCTTAGTTTCTACTTATGTTCCTGTGATGTGCCTATCACAGACCTAGCTTCTGGTCTAACACAGGGGCCCACAGAACTCACCTTCAGGTTGGAGAGAGAAGGCACTCTTGCAGCCTAAACCTCATTAGCATATATGCTATATGTTAAGAATTGTGCTAAATTCTCTGTGGAACAACTCTAGGAAAGATTTTTAAAAAATGAATTTCAACTCACCCTTAGTTTTAGGTCTAGAGACTTCTGACTACTTAGGCTGTATATGCCTCACTTTTTTAAAGACCAAAAGATAACTGTTTTTTTGGGCTCCCCCTCATGTGTGTATAGAGGTATAGTTGGGGTGCCTTTCACTAGCTGTGACCCACTCTGGAGCTCCAGTCCTGCATTTGCAGCTCTTTGCTCACCGTGTGCCCGGAATGCTTCTGGTCTAATAGGTGCTCAACAAACATAGTGAAAGAGCAAGCAAGTATGTGAATGAATGGATGGATAGATGTTCTGATGACACTTAAATTCAATATGACCAAAGCTGAATTATTTTCCCCTTCAATCATGTTCTTCTTGCTGGGTTGATCTCCTTACAACCCAACAACATCAAATATCTCCAACCCACAGAACCTAAATCTAATCATTCATATGCATTTGCTGGAGTTGACATTCATTTTTGTGAATGATGAGTACACAGGCTTGGACTTGTGAAATAGCACCCTAAAAGAGTTCTTAGAAAAATCCATCCCAGGCACAGAAGAAAGAAGACCAAGAGGTAATCAGTATGGATAACGTGTTAGAAGCTAGAGAAGCAAAAATAAATAAAATTTCCATTTCTTAAGTGACTCAGTTATTAAAAGGGAAATATACCCATATGCTCATAAATAAGCACAAAAACGTGGTAGTCACCCAAACCTAGTTTTCTTTCTTTGTTCTGCTAGTTAATGGCAAAGTCTGTAACATGGAAGTCCAGCCTAGACAGACAGGCTGTCTTAACTTTATACTTAACTTTATTATGAATCAACTGAATCCGGTCACATTTCTGACTATCAGTCACTTAATTTCTTCTCCAAGTTTTAAAACTTCTTATCTCTCTTCTGGACTATTTTATCAGCTTCCTTCCTGTTTCCAGCACTCGCCTCCACCCCACTGCAGCTTCCATTCTGTTGCTCTGCAGATCCTTCGTCGACCACTCATTGAGTGTCCACTGCACTGCAGTAGGTATGGGAAGTCAGAGCCTCCTGTCATTCCTGGGTTTCCAGCTTGGCTGACTTGTTTGATAATGTGCTGTTCATCCGAGATAAAGATTATGGGTGAGAAAGAGTCTTAGAGAAGTGGTGGGGGAAGGTAGAAAGAGAGAGGAAGATGGATCTGTTTTAAGTATGCTAATTTTGAGATGCTTTGAGGCAATGGAAATGGAAATTTTGCTCTCAGGGCTCCAGGGGATACAGATAGCTATTTGATTGCCATCCATGTGTAGATTGCCATGGAATCTCACGGATGAGATGGCCCTGGCCCGGTCGGGATGTACATTTAGAGAAGTAAAGAAGGGCAAGGGACAGAGCCCTGAGGGAGGCGAACATTTGAAGGATTTATCAACCCTGGTACTCTGATCAGATTGCTTTCACACTGTCAGATCAAGCGTAAACACCTTTAAATTGCACATGAGGCGGTTTTGATCTTTAGCTCACACACAGAATGCTTTTTGATCTGGCCCTTCTGTCTCTCTCCAGCCTGATCACTTCTTGCTCTCTTTTCTTCTGTGCCTTGGAATTCGTTTTCCTACGAGTTCTCCCATGGTGTTGTTTCACGTGCCCATGACTTTTCACTTGTCCTCCTTCTCAAAAATGAATGTCAACTCGTCTTCAAAATTGCGGACAAATACACTTAATGTAAAATGGACCATTTTAGCCAGTTTTAAGTGATGTGACTCAGCGACATTAAGTACGTTCACAGTGCTGTGCAACTGTCACCACCATCCATCTCCAGAATTCTTTTCATCTTGAAGAGCTAAAGCTCAGTAACTCACTAACACGAACTCCGCATTCATCTCTCCTCCAGTTCCTGGCAACCACCATTATACTTTCTTTCTCTGTGAAAGTGAGTACCCTCTTCTGTGTATCTCAGAGGGGTGAAATCACGTGTATTTGTCCTTTTGTGACGGACTTATTTCACTTAGCATAATGTCTTCAAGTTCAGCCATGTTGTAGCATGTGTCAGAACATCCCTCCTTTTGAAGGCTGAATGACATTCCACTGTATGTATGTGGAGATCACATTTTTGTCAATTCACCCGTAAAACCTGGCTCCAGCCTGACATTCTATTTGAAGCCTTTGCTGAGGCAAAGTGGTCTACTTTCTCCTCTGTGCTATCACCATCCTATCACATTTTTTTTTTTTTTTTTTTTTTTTG
>NW_007246463.1:6260-16941 GCF_000164805.1 Carlito syrichta
CTGCCCAGGCGGGTCTCGAACCCGCGGGCTCAGGCAATTCACTCACCTCAGCCTCCCAAAGGCGCGGGATTACAGGCTGAGCCACCGAGCCCAGCCCTATCACATTTTAAAGAGCATTCATCATGCCCCGTGTATGTGTTCAGATGCCATTGCCTTTGCTGCCTTTAGACAGTCGTCTCCTAGAGAGTAATGGCCTGTCTGGTTCTCCTTGTATCCAGAACTGACAAATAATGAGTACTACATGAAATTTTGGTTGGGAGACATTGTGATGGGAGGACAGTTTATTCAACTACTTATAGTAAGATGAGGAAGTGAGACAAAGAAAGGCATGTTCATAGAAGTTCCAGTGGTTCCAGACTACTGGAGCATAGAGTATGTGAGGCAAGTAGAGAAATCCCTTGGACGGAATCCCAGGGTCACGAGTGTTTAAAGGACTTGAGAAAGTGGTAAACACAACTCTTTAGGTCAGTATATGGATACCGTCGCATGGAAAACGCGACTTACAATGCGAAATGAATGGTTGTCTTTGAGTTTATTTTAGACTGTGATCTGAGTTCTCAGAGTGGTTAGTGCTACTGTATGCCTGTATTTATAGGAATGCAAACACAGTTTTTAGGATGGCAGTATTCCTAGAGGCCAGAATGGAAGAGTGCTTCTTTATAGACAAATGTCTCAGTGCAGTTGGCGTGGCTTTGTTTTTGAGTGTGTCTGAAGGAACTTCTGTGTGTGCATAATTTTGTTACTCTTCTTTGTGTGTGTTTGAACTGTTTGTGTATCAGTATGCTTGTCTGTGTCTTGTTTGCTGTGGATGTGTGTTTAGGTCTATGTCTCGTCTTTTCCTTTCACAGAATACTCATCATACCATCTCAATCCTTTTCCATTCTTCCTTCTTTCATTCCTTTTTTTTTCTGGCTCCCTTTTTTATTCCTTATTGAGTATTTTGTCTTTGTTCCTCTCCATACTTCTTCTTTTTGTTTCTATTTCTTTTTACTCCCCTCTTTTTCCTTTAAACTGAATGTTATATACAAATGATCATTCTAAATAAAATGGAATATAAAAAAATTATGAGCTACCTAAATCATGGCATTTCCTTTACTGTTAAATGAGGAAACTCAGAGCCAAATTTTTATTCATTATTGAAAGTGCTAATGGAGTCACAATCCGAAATCTTTGTGTCATCACAAGTTCATCTCTTTCTTATGGAATTAGTCACCAGAGCATATCCATTCTTCCTCCAAAATAGTCTTCTAAACTTACACTTTTTCTCTAATCCCTCTGCTGCTTCCCTGGTCCAGGCCTTATATTTTATATTTGCTAATGAAATCATGTCTTATCTTAACTCCCTGCTTCTTTTCTCATTCACTTCTAAGTCACTGGACATATTACCATTGGCATTATCTTTAACAAGTGCAAATATAATTATGCTCTTCTCTTTGTAAAATTCATGCCTAAAGTTAAATTTGAAGCTCAATGACCTAGTATTGAAACCCTTATGATAAGCGGAGTTTCTTGCATTCACCCATAGAACCAGCAATCCTGGGTGACTTGCAATTTTCTAGATGCATTTATTTCTTTTCTCAAATTATTTCTTCCATCTTGACCTCCTGTTGAACTCCTGCCACTTAAGCCTGAATATGGCCATGAAAGAGAATAGATCAATCTCCTAACATTCCTGGAAGTTCAAGTTGTGGAGGTGGTACGTACTCGAGGCAAGAGAACACTATTGTCTGGAGCCTTGGTCACATATTCTCAGTGCCATCTCCTGATGAGTTGAATGGGGCATATTGCTTTTACCTCCCTGCAAAGCTAATCAAATGGCCTTCTTTTGTCTCTTTTCCTTTGGATTGCACCTTTTTCTGGACCCTTCCAGGGTCATGACAGTAGAGGGCATGGAAATGCAAGCTCAAGGATAAGAACTCTCTTTTTCTCTAAGGGTGAGGGCAGAATTGGCTTTGCTTTTTTTTCCTTCTTGGTGTCCACCCTGTTCCTGATGGGTCTTTCAAGGGTGGTATGTAAGAGGGCAAGTTGGAAGCATGGGGGGAAAAGTCTTATTGCACCAGCTACATGACAGGGAAGGGAGGAAAGGGGGTTCAGAGGAAAACAAGCCCACAGCAGGACTTTTTCTATAAAAATCGGAAAGTTCTAACTAAATTTTTACGATTGAGTAAAAATATGAAAAGGGCTATGAAGATGTCTTCAATAAAGGATGATTCTTAGGCTGGGATTTCAGGCAGAAATGAAAATGTATTAGAGTGGTCAGGATAAATACATTTTAAAATATAAGTAGAATTAATTGAAGAAGGAGAAGAGAACCAAGATTTATTAAGTACCTGTTAGTGTTACCACAAATTAATCTTTGTAAGAATTCCAGAAGGGAAACGTTATTGTCTACATTTCACAGATGGAGAACAGACTTAACAGTTAATTGGCCAGTCTAAGACTGTGTAGCAGTAAGTTGCTGGGATGGAATCTTGAAAACATACAGTGTTACTATTTTGTCTCAGTATCTTCAGAACTTCTATTTACTGTACAAAATTCTCTATTTAATGAATAGTGAGATGAATACAATGAAAGTGAGTATCAAAATGTACTAAATATTGGGTCTCGTCTCCACAGTCTTCTTTTCTGCAGATTCCCCTCACAGGGATAAGACCAGAACTTGTCTGCAATTCTATATGGCTTTATGTTTTATATTTTAGGACCAGTGATAAGAGGAGAAACTTGGCCAAACAAAAAGCCGAGGCTCAAAGGCGGTTGTATGGTCAACATTCAATAAAAAGGCTTTTACCAGGCTCCTCAGACTGGGAACAGCAGAGACACCAGCTGGAGAGGCGGAAAGAAGAATTGGTATGAGCATTTTAATACAAAATCCACAATTTGAATTGCTTGATTCATTTGTCAGGTTTTTTTGATGTCTGTTTGAGACAGGGTCTCCCAGGCTGGTCTCGAACTCCTGGTCTCCAGTGATCCTCAGCCTCCCAAAGTGCTGGGGTTACAGACGTGAGCCACTGCCCCCAGCATTTGTGAGGTTTTATTTGTAAAATTTCTTTTTTTCTAGAAAGAGAGACTTGCTCAAGTACGAAAACAGATCTCGCGAGAAGAACATGAAAATCGACATATGGGGAATTACAGGTAACTACGTTGCTGTTTTTTTATAGATTGAAAAAGTGAAGTGTGAAAGCAACCATTCTAACTTTTTTAACCTTTAGGCTTATTTGAGCATGGCTTTTTCATTTTGAGAAAGTGCTTTTTGATTCATGTCTTTCAAGAAAGACAGGTAGTCAGCAAGTAGATGGTTCAGACCGGAGAGATCTCCTGCCAGCCTCTGGGGTGGTTGTGTAAACCTCTTTAACCTACTTCTACCTTGTGGCTGCATTTAGTTATAATGTGGTATTTGAAATTCAGGTCTCCTAGCCTTCTTCCTACCAGTTCACAGTGGTGGCTGTACTTTGGCTAAATGCAAATGTTTCAGGAACCAGACATAATGAAAACGTTTGAAGGAGCCAGGTATGAGACAATAGAGAGAGGCGTGGACTGTGCTGAACTGAACCCTTCCACACCATCACCCTCGACAGGATCAAAAGGGGACCCCGCAAGCTCCTTGTGTTCTTAGAAAGATCGCTCCTCCTCTCCACTTTTGACACTACCTCAGCAAGATTAAGGAACCTGTGAGGGTGTCGTTTCTTGTATTTGTGGGAAGACGTTCTTTGCTAGCCTTCAGACCACCAACAGCAGTGATGAGGCCACCTAAAAGCCACCCTGCCTTTACCCAGTCCTCTCTAACAGAGAGGCAAATTCTGTCACCACAAAAGAGATAATCTGAACAAATGCTTTCCTTCTTGCACACCACACTAAGTCAAAAACCTCTGCTTTGCTCCTCATGACATGAACTATCTTCCGTAAAGTTTGATCTTTCTTCAATTTTCCCAAATGTCATTCTTCTCCACCCACTTCCCCCCAGCCAAACCTTATAGAGTACCTCCTGGAACGGCATTGTTTAATGATAATTCTCTAGGTAAACTTACTTTGTGTGGGTAGCAGACCAAAATTTATAACTCCTAGCTGTATTCATCTTTATTTCTAGCACCGGGTGGTATGACTGGCACAGAGTAGGAGGTCAAGGATTATCTGTGCCTTTGACCTTTAGCAATTGAGCTATGATCATCTCTTTTAATCAGTTTGGTTTATTTGATTTTATTGTAGGCGAATTTATCCTCCTGAAGATAAAACACTACTTGAAAAGTATGAAAATTTGTTAGCTGTTGCGTTTCAGACCTTTCTTTCAGGAAGAGCTGCTTCATTCCAGCGAGAGCTGAATAATCCTTTGAAAAGGATGAAGGTAAGAAGAGAAAGGAGAGAAATAAGAAGAAAAATGAGAAATAGAGAAAAAGAATGAAGCTGAACAATGTATTTTTAAAAACAACCCACCTTGGTTCTGCATATAAAAACATTTTACTTTTTGTGTGTGTGTGTGAGTTAGAGTCTCACTCTGTCGCCCTGGAACACTCTTGGCCACCCCAGCATCAACCTGCTGGGATCCAGCAATCCTTCTGCCTCAGCCTTCCAAGTAGCCAAACTACAGGTGCACGCTACCATGCCTGGCTAATTTTTTTCTTTTTTATTGTAGAGATGAGGTCTCGCCAAGGTGCCTCAGGCTCAGGCAATCCACTTGCTTTGGCCTCCCAAAATGCTGGGATTACAGGCTGAGCCACCGAGCCCGGCCAACATTTTACTTTTAAGATGCATTTTCCTCAGTCTTTTCATTTAACCATTGGTAGCATCTCACAATAAACCAAGCGATTTCATAAAATAAGATGTCTAACTGGACAAGTTATAGAGTAGAGAATTTTGACATTATTTTGTAATATCAACATATTGTGACATGTTATTACCCAGATGTGTATATGTAACTGGATAAAGAAATCCATTGAATTAATCTAGTGACTTGTGACTTTCTCATTATTTGTATTATAACTAGCATTATCCAGTATTTTTTCTTGATACTATATAGTCTTGTCATATGAGAGGATGTAATTGGAGTGTACACACACACACACACACACACACACACACACACACACACACACACTCACACACTGTAATCTGTTTACCTTAATAAAATATCTATCAGTTTTCTATTTCAGCATAACAAACCATTTGTTTGCTCATTATTCTACAACCTTGGCTGAATATAGTGAAATAGTTCTTCAGCTTGTCTTGCCTAAAGTGACTCGTGTAGCATTTATATGAAAGCTCATCTGTGGCTAGACATCCAAGGTGGCCTCAGTCACATGTCTGGCATGTCAGATAAGATAGCTGGAACCTTTGGGAGGTAGCTGGGTCTCTCTTTGTCCTTACATGTTCTCTCAGCAGGGTAGCCAGATCTCTTCATACAAGAGCTCAGGTTTCCAACGGGTAGCATTTCAAGAGGATTCAGGATTCTCTTTATCCTAGCAAAATCTCTCTGCCTGTTATAGAACTGATCTCTGCCCACCTGTGTCCAGACTTGATAAATGACCCCAAAGTAGAAAGTAGACACTCATCTCTGCTCACCTAAGAAGAACTTGTCCCTTTCTAGAATTTAGTTTCTTTACATTACTTTTTGTCTACGGCTTGCTGACGTTTTAAAAAATATGATTGCTTAGTTTATCTGACTTTTTATCTGTTATTGTGAAAATATTGCCTGTCATGATCTTTCTCCTAAATAGAAGCGGAAATCCTTGAGCTTCTTTAAAACTATCTTGTGGTACTATCTATGAAATTCATTGTAGGATTATTATTTAATCAAAATTTATAAGTCTTTTGGTATTTTAATAGCTAAACTTCCTTAGATTGTGGCAAAGAGTAACTTATTTTACAAATTTCTACTGTGCCATAAGAATTCTAGTTTCCTCAAAAACATTTTTATAAAGGGACATTGAAGTGTAAATCATAATATATAAGTAAAGTTGGGATATTTTATAGGTCAAATCAATAACTAAATGAAGCAGCTATTACAACTTTTTTTGGCATAGCTACTGTGATTTTATTGTTCTGGTTTGTTCAATATCCATTGAGGTGTATATTTTTATAACTTTTTTAACTTCAAAATGACTGTGCAGGGAGGGGTACAAGAAAGATATTAGTGAACTTTTGGATTTGTGTCACTTGGGTGACTATAGACTGAAAATCATCAAAGCTCTAAAAATACTCTTGTGCAGTTGTTAACATTTTGAATTTTATTAAATAATGCCCATTTAGCAGATATTAACATTAGATTGTTTCTAAATAATACTATTAGACCATTTATTAGTTTTCTGTGGAAAATATTATTTTGCACTAATCAATATAGAAATGATTGATGAAATTATAGTCTAGAAAATTAGAGTGAACTTCTAGAAATTTAAAAATGTCCAATGGGCTAACTTATTGAAGTATGGTACTCTAAGATTTTAATAGTATACTGGAATATAAGGGTATATTCATTTATGATAACTGATGCATGATAGATTCCAGCTATGTATTATCTTTATTGCCAACTTTTTTTTTTTGAGTTGGAGTCTCACTCTGTCACCCAGACTGGAGTGCAGTGGCCGCTCCCGGCCACCGCAGCTTCGACCTGCTGGGCTCTGGTGATCCTTCCGCCTCAGCCTTCCAAGTAGCCGGAATTACAGGCATGCGCTACCACACCCGGCTGATTTTTTGATTTATTGTAGAGATGAGGTCTCGCTGCCCAGTCGGATCTCGAACCCGCGGACTCAGGCAATCCACTCACCTCAGCCTCCCAAAGGCACGGGATTACAGGCTGAGCCACCGAGCCCGGCTTATTGCCAACTTTTAATGACAGTTTATTCAAGGGTGTTTTCCCTGCCCCTTTATTTCCCCTTTTTTGATCTGAACAATCTTCACTAAATAGTTTCAAGAATCTTTGTTGCATGGTTTTTTTGTGGAGACTAATGAACTTGGAAAAATTCTAGAGTCCTTTCATGATTGTAATTTTACTTAATATTTTTTGAAGGAAGAAGATATTTTGGATCTTCTGGAGCAATGTGAAATTGATGATGAAAAGTTGATGGGAAAAACTGCCAAGCCTCGAGGACCGAAGGTGCGGTATCTCCACCTCCTTTGTATCAAAGTAGATGCCACTAAGTACAATTGTTTTTCCCTTGATATCTCTCGGTGTAAGAATGACTGGTGCCACGTTCAAGGAACTGCAGGGACTGTGTGCCCAGCACAGGTAGAATTGGGAAGAAAACATTACTTTATACCCAGGACAAGTTTCATTTTGCTTCGTTAAGTTTCCTTCATATTTTGTTTCTTTACTTAATGCTAGCTAAAGCCCTTGAGTCAGAGCTAAGAGGAAACTGGATCTAGCCCCCTTATTCTGAACTAAATATTACATTTTCCTCATACTTCTAGACAGATGATTAGTAAGGAAATGTGTAGCCTTACAGATGAGGCAAATCATGACTCCAAAGATTTTACTGGGAGTCCCATCCTTTATTGAGCCAGCAACATTGGTAGCGAGTTAGTTAAAATAGGCATAGTTCCTAGGAATAAATAGAAAGCTGTCATGTGGACAAAGGTGGGTATGTGGTTGCTTTATCTGTGTCTGCACTGTGGGGATGACATCCATAGGTTCTTCTGATATAGGTCAAAGACCTTGCTGGTAGAGTAGGAATGAGTTGCATTTGAAAAATCTTGAACATTTTCCCCATTCTGTTCCTTTTACTTTCTATTTCAGCATTAGAAAGCCATCTCTATGTCCTTAGACACATCACGCTCTGTCATGTTTTCATGCTTTTCCTTGCCTCTGGAATGCCTGCCTACTAAAAAAAAAGAAATCGTTGATTTTTTTTGGCTTGATTAATTAGAGGCCCCCTTCCTAATTCAGCCAATCCATTGCTCTCCCCTGTTAGGCTTGGCTCTTCCTTCTCCTCCTTTTCCTGATGGATATAAAGAACACTTTTATAGAGCAGTTGTGACAAATGATTAGTTGCATGTTTGCCTTGGTTTGAGGTTATAATCCCTTGAGGATGGAGGTGGACTTTCTTTGCATCTCTGGAACCTGGCACATAGTATGTCTCAACATCCATTAGTTAAATTTGTTATGTGTGTCCACAAGGACCTCATCGACTAGTGGAAGAACAGAGAGGTAAACCCCAAATCAGGGTATAATGTGGCAAGTACTGTAGTAAAGGGGGTGTAAAGTGCTACGAAGCATAGAGGAGAAAGGACTCGGTGAAATGTAGATGGCTTCAGAAAAGCCCTTTGAAGGCCATTTCAAGGCCATTCATTGCCTTGAAAAATGAGTAGTGCTGTAAGCATTGAAGAGGGCTGGAAGGATATTTAGGGTAGATGGAACATTAGAAGCAAAAGCATGGAGGTGTGGCATTGCAGAGGGTGTTGTAGAAACAGTGAGAAGTTTGGAATGATTCAAGTGGAAGGTTCCTGGACAGTGAAGTGGTGCAGGATGAGCATGGTGAGAGATGCCATTCTGGTGGAGGTCTTTTTTTTTTTGCCCCTCAATTTTTATTTTAAAGATGTGGGGTACAATTCAGGTTTAAGGAACTCAAACATGTTGATAAAAAGAAAATAGCGAACAGCCCTATATAAAAGTCGGCAAAGATATGAATAGACACTTCTCAAAAGAAGACATATGAGCAGCCAACAGGCACAAGAAAAAATGCTCAGCCTCACTAATCATCAAAAAAATACAAATTAAAACTACACTGAGATACCACCTAACTCCAGTCAAGATGGTCATCATAACTCAAAAACAACAGATGCTGAAGAGGATGCAGGGAAAGGGGAATACTTCTAAACTGTTGGTGGGGTGTGAACTAGTACAACCTTTGTGGAAAACAGTGTGGTGATTCCTAAAAGATCTAGAAATTGACCTTCCATACGACCCAGTAATCCCCCTTCTGGTGGACATCTTGATGTCAGACACTGTCCTCAATGATGTGTTCTATTTTGAGGCATTGTGGAGTATGTCATGGATAATTCCTTTTAAACAAATATATTTTAGAGTATCTGTACAAGTGAATATTTTCATGAATCATGGCATCAGTATGGGAAACACTGAACTGATTCTCAATGGAGAATCTAAGAAATATTAATTAGCTGTGTAAATAATAAATACTACATAAAGTATTCGCAATGGTCCTTTTCAAGAGTGGTAGTAGATATGTGAGTGTTTGTATTGTTTTGCTATTCTTCATACATTTATACATATTTTACATATGACCTATTTCTTAATAAAATGTGACATAAAAATAAATAGTATGACTTTGTCAAAACTCAATGCCAGCTAGCAAATTCCATTTTGTAGTTAAGGCACTATTTAAAATGTATGCTGCTGTGACTTCCAGTTAATTGTTGTTAAGCAGTGTAGTGGTCAAAAATTCCCAAGTGCATATATGACACAAAGGTCCGGCTATCCTTTTCCCCTTTTGATTCTTTACAGGGTTGAATAACTCATTACGTAGTCAAGCTCCTTAAGAAATCTTAAAGTTGTTTGCTACATGAAGGAAGGCACTGCTAACAAGCCTAATCGTGCCACTGTTTCTTTGGTATGCTAAACTTCTGAAGAAACATCCTTCCTCTAGAATTCATATTCCCCAAGACTGTCAAATGTTTGATGATTGTTACTGGTAAACGTTTGTATGGATCTCTCTCTGAGCATTGCTAGTGCTCAGTAAATATTAGACCATCAAAAGGAGAACATACTTTTTAAAACACAAGTTCACACCTTAGTGTATTAAACCACTTTCCTGCTTTGATTATTTTTCATCCTTTGCAAAGGCTATGAATTTAAGACCATACTTTGGCTTACTGTGTATTCCAGGCACTTCATGAAATGCTGTTTCTCTCCTTATCTTTCATCCTTCCCTGTTACACTAGAGAATATACCTTCTTTCAGTGAAAATCCATGCTATCCAAGGATTTCATTATAGTGCATGCTAACATCAAAACATTTTTGTTTGATTTACCAGAGAACAAGCGACTAGTATACAATCGCAGGAACCTCTCCCTGTAGGAACTGGAGGCATATGATGTGTGTAATAAATAGTCTCTTTAAGTGACTGAGTTACAGAAGTGTCTAGTTCTTGTTTATGCACATTCTTCAGAAGTGAAACTGTCTCATGTCCCTTCTCTGTCCTTCCTTCAAATAGTATCACTGGAAACATATTGATTGGGTTGACTGGAAACAAGTAATTCTTATAGGGATGCTGGCACATAAAAGCATGGCATTTTGAATCTTTACAGATTTCTCTCTCTTTTTTTTTTTTTTTTTGAGTTGGAGTCTCACTCTGTCACCCAGACTGGAGTGCAGTGGCCGCTCCCAGCCACCGCAGCTTCGACCTGCTGGGCTCCGGCGATCCTTCCACCTCAGCCTTCCGAGTAGCTGGAACTACAGGCGCGCGCTACCATGCCCGGCTATACAGATTTCTACATGGCACCTATCCTCTAACAAAATTATGCCATACTGATTTTCACATTGTATTGTTATCGTTTTTTTAATTTTTCCTGTGTTTTGTTATTTGTTTGTTTATGGACATCCTGACCCTTTATTCCAATCATATAGAAACAGCACCCGTACTCCTCATCATGACTGAGATATATCATCCAAGAAAGTGTTATTTTGCAGAAGCAAAACAATTAGTAAATAGCATTGTAGGCTAAGCAGCACGGTAGC
>NW_007246463.1:16961-20685 GCF_000164805.1 Carlito syrichta
ATCCTCTAACAAAATTATGCCATACTGATTTTCACATTG
This sequence comes from Carlito syrichta, assembly GCF_000164805.1. Classification (NCBI taxonomy): domain Eukaryota; kingdom Metazoa; phylum Chordata; class Mammalia; order Primates; family Tarsiidae; genus Carlito; species Carlito syrichta. Next base: position 17,001 of record NW_007246463.1, read on the forward strand.
TATTGTTATCGTTTTTTTAATGTTGCATGGACAATGAAAAGTTATGTTACTTCATGATGGCCAAAACCTACGTGACAGAGTCGGAACCTATGTGCCGAAATCTCTGAGAAAAGACATGACTTGCTCATGACCCATTCGGAAACTGGATAATTAACTTTTTAATTTTTTAATAAATATCCATAGCCATGTGGAACACCTACCTTCTTGCGACACGTTTTCTGAGCAGACGGTCTCATGAGCTGTTTTAAGATGTGGCCTCCCTTACCAAGTGCCTTCTCTGGCGCTGCTCTCCTAGTCTCTGTTTTTCTCCCTCCATCCTCACTTCCTGCATTTTCTGTCACTCTCACGCACGTGCATGCATGCACGCACTCATTTACTGAGTGTGCCTCGCAGCTGAATGTGAATGGCACAACAAAGCTATATCTCTGAGTCCTGAATAATCTCTCTGTAGGGAATAAAGAAAAGTCAGTCATGTTTCTGACATTTATATTTCTTTTCCCAACTATTTTTCCTGTGTTTTGTTATTTGTTTGTTTATGGACATCCTGACCCTTTATTCCAATCATATAGAAACAGCACCCGTACTCCTCATCATGACTGAGATATATCATCCAAGAAAGCGTTATTTTGCAGAAGCAAAACAATTAGTAAATAGCATTGTAGGCTAAGCAGCACGGTAGCAATGGTACTTTGGGGGGTTCTCAGCCTTCAGTAAAAAGCAACAAGCAGAAAGGGATCATTTAAAATAGTAACTAATCATGCTAATAAGCCTCTTTACAATATTCTAACAGGATGTTTTGCAATTCTGCATGGCATTCGTCCTCTAAAAAACTTATGCCATACTGAATTTCACATTGTGTTCTTATTTTTTTAATGTAGCCTGGACAATAAAAAGAATAACCCATCTTTCTCCTTATAGCCTCTGTGTTCTATGCCCGAGAGTACTGAGATAATGAAAAGGCAGAAATACCCCAGCAGTGACAGCAGTTATGATAGTAGCAGCAGCACTTCTGAATCCGACGAAAATGAAAAAGAAGAGTATCAAAATAAGAAGAGAGAAAAGCGAGTTCCATATAACCTTAAAAACTCCGGCCACTACAAATTAATTCAACAACCCAGTAAGTCAATTGCCTCAAATGTAGTTGTTTTGTGAATTATGGAGCTAAAATTATTGAATTCAATAAAAGATCCTCGGGCCAAACGAACCCTTGTCGTGTGTGAGGAGACCTGGATGCGATCCCACTTTTTAACTGGACATGGAAACATCCTGCCATCCCTTTCAAGTTCTGCACACAGAAAACAAAAGGGCCAGATTAAGGGTTCATTCTTCTTTATTTCATCATTTTTGATAAGTGCTAGATTTTTGCATGGGTTCTATAAAGTATGCCTCATGGCTGATCTGCTGATTACATCTCTTTTAAGCCACATATTCTCTCTCCTCCCACTTCCTCCCTCCCCCTGTCACCCACTTTGTTTTGGACTGTCACCTGGTTTTTAAGACGTGTCTGTGTCTATAGCCATTACCTGAACGGATCTGTGACTCATGTAATTGTGATGTAGTTGCCGTTTCCTCTAGGGTAAGCACTTAGGTCAGGGCTTTTGGTGCCTAGGAAGTATTTAGGAGAGCAGCCAGCCAGCTTCTCTGTCTCCTTCCTTTCCTGCTTCCCTTTCTCTTCTTCTGCTTTTCTTTCTTTTGCATCCCCCCTTCCTTCCTCTTGTCTTTCATCCCTTCTTCCATCCCAAAAGTGTAATATGGTGTCTGGGATTCTTCCTTTATCCCCGGATGGCGGTTGTGGATGGCTGTTTGCCCACGCTAGCTTGGAAAACCCCTTCCTGGTGCTGCCTCCAGTCTAGGACTTGTCTTTACTCCTGTCTCTCACCTCTTTATTTGCCTTGTGCTCTGTGGTCTCAGGTTTCCTGTAATGGGACCCGTTCAATAATGGGGCAAACACACCTGTGAGCCCTTGTTGATCCCCAGCAGTGATTTAGTATGTTAACGTTCCTGAGTGTATCTGTTTTAATACTGGCCTTCCATGCTTATGGCGAAAGGCAGGAGGAATGAAGAACCACAAGAGGAAGATTTTAGAGGAATGGTCTTTCCTTTGCTTCCAGATTACTCCATAAAGATTCATGCTTCTATTGTACCTGTCTTTGAGGGCTTGGGTATTTGAAAGGGAATTAATGTATTATGTTCCATTTCATTGAGTTACTTATGCATTCATTTAGGAGATATTTATTGAGTACCTGTTACAGGGTTTATAAACTATTTTACCAACTGCTTCGTTTTTAAACTGAGGATTCCTTAAATGGTTTCAGGGTGTCTCTGTGTATGGCCCTACTTTGGTTTTGAAAGCTGATGTTTTTATTCCCAGATTTTGTCAGTTTTTAAATCCCTTTTCTATTAGCCAATGGGTGCATCCCCAACAGCAGGAGCTGATGGGTGTAGGGAGAGGGTCAAGAAAACATTGCTGAGATTCTCAGAGCTCTGAGATTGTTCTTTGTTCTCAGCCCATTAGGTTAATAAGTTGAGATCAGAAAAAAAGTGTACTAAAATATGATACACATTTAAGAAAATTTTAAGTATGAATTCTCATTTTAAAGCTAGCTTAACTTAGTTAAATATCTTTTTCCTTATTAGTTATATTTTCTTTTTTTTTTGAGTGGGAGTCTCACTCTGTCGCCCAGACTGGAGAGCAGTGGCCGCTCCCGGCCACCGCAGCCTCGACCTGCTGGGCTCCGGCGATCCTTCGGTGTGCGCTACCACGCCTGGCTAATTTTTGATTTATTGTGGGGATGAGGTCTCGCCAAGTTGTCCAGGCAGGTCTCGAACTCATGGGCTCAGGCAATCCACTCCCCTCAGCCTCCCAAAGGCACGGGATTACAGGCTGAGCCACCGAGCCCAGCTTATTTTTTTTTTTTTCTGTGTTCGAAGTCTTACTCTGTTGCCCAGGCTGGAGTGCAGTGGCATGATCATGGCTCACCATATTCCTGACCTCCTGGGCTCAGGCGATCCTCCTTCTTCAACCCCCTAAGTAGCTGGGACTACAAGTATGTGTTCCCCTGCCTGGCTAATGTTTTTATTTTTTTGTAGAGAGGGGTCTCACTATGTTGCCCAGGTGGTTTCAAACTCCTGGACTGAAGCGATCCTTTTGCCTCAGCCTCCTGAAGTGTTGGGACTAAGGCATGAGCCATTTGCGCCCAACCTCTTTTTGTACTGAGGAATTATAGCAAGGCTTTCATTTTGTTTTATATTCTCTCTTTTTTTCAAATTAATTTTATTTTAAAGATGTGGGGAACAATTCAGGGTTAGGTATAGAAATGGTCATTGTATAGGTAAAGTTTGGGCCTCCCTTTGGTCCCTACTTCACCTGGTTTGAGATCAGGTGCCCTTCTTGATGAAGTGTGCTCACCTCCTCTCTCCTCTGGCAGTTTCCCGGTAATTGTTCAGGGTTAGCTTATGAGTGAGAACATGGGGTACTCAGTTCTGTTTCTATCATAGATCACTGAATATGACAGACTCTAAATTCATCCAAATTGCTATGTTATATTCTCTCTTTATTTTTCTGAGTTGGCGTCTCACTCTGCCACTCAGACTGGGGTACAGTGGCCGCTCCCGGCCACCACAGCCTCGACCTGCTGGGCTCCGGCGATCCTTCCACCTCAGCCTTCCGAGTAGCCGGAATTAC